>NC_058080.1:376108444-376202935 GCF_014858855.1 Bufo gargarizans | reverse complement strand
AATGGAGGTCCGACACCCAGGACCACTGCCAGGGCGCAGCTAAAGGCTCATGGGCCCTGGTGCAAGAGTTAGGCTTGGGCCCCCCCTTCCCTCAGTGCTTTGTGTGTCTTCTTATGCAGCACAAGGGTCTTTGGGTCCCCTCAGGCTCCTGGGCCTGGTAGCGACTGCTACCTATGCACCCCTATAGCTACACCCCTGACCACTGCTGATCAGCTGTTTGAAGAGGCTGTGGAACTGTGGTGAGCACTCAGGCCTCCTTGCAGCTTACCAAGCACAGTGCTGGATAAATCCTCACTATTAAAAACTCAAATAACCTCTTTAAATACCAGAAAATTGCAATCCTCCAGAAGGATTTGTTATAGAGCCAAGAGAAAGGAGCTCATGAATAGTGATGGATGAACATCCGCCGGGACAATTCGCGAACATGATCGCATGAAAGTGATCAAATGTTCGCGAACCGCAAGTTCGCCGTGGGCCCCATTCACTTTAATGGCAGGCGAACCTGAAAGACCTTAAGGTCATATTTGCAGCCACCAAATACTTACAAGAAGTGCACAAATTGTCTCACAACATGGACAGTGACATACCAGAGGGGTATCAATGGCAAAAATTCCCCCCAAAAATATGTATTTTAATCAGGGGCCATTTTTATGCGTCTTAAAGGTAAATTCTCAGAAATGTGCCCTGCTGGAGTCTAGAAATTTTTTATTTTAAGCCACAGGAGTACGGTCCTTAAAAATTAGGCATTCACCTGACATAAAATAAATTGTGACTATGTGGCTCGAGGTACATTATGCGGTCAATGGATAAAAATTGTAATGTAGGCACTGGAGTACAGGCCCAAAACATTAGGCATATTCACCGGACAGAAAATAACAAGTAAATATGTTGTGGCTGGAAGTATATTAGACGGTAATTGGATATTAATTTTACTGCAGGCCAGTGTACTACAGACCCCATAAATTACGGTATTCATTTACCGTACAGAAAAGAAAATTGATAATGTGGCTGGAGGTATATTAGGCGGTCAAAGCATAACAATTTTACTGTTGGCCAGTTAGATTGCAGGCCCCCAAAATTATGCATTTCACCGTACATAAAAGATCAAGTGATTATGTGGCCAGAGGTATATTACAAGGTCAATGGATATAAATTTTACTGCAGGCCAGTACAAATAGATACAATGAAATACATATGTGTAAAAGAACAAAAATATTAAATTGGATTGAAAACTTGCCTAATGAAATCCACCCTCTTGAAAAACCCCAAATGATAATAGTTGAAATTCGATAACATGTGGTCAATATTCACCAGACAGAAAAGGCCTTTTATGCCGCTGTATTTACCTAAGACAGGGTCCATTATTTTTCTGGGTGGTGGCGGTCCGGATAATTGTGGCAATCATGAGGAAATTCAATTAAAAGTGGTCATCACAGGTGTTGAATTCCTCCGAGATCCATGCCTTATTCATTTTTAGAAATGTGAGGTAGTCCACAATGTCGTGAGCTAGGCGAGTGCGCTTATCGGTCACGATCCCACCTAAACGTCCTTTCCGACAGGACACTCGATGAGGGGCAATATAAGAGTTCCATGGCAAATTGTGACAGCTCTGGCCACAGGTCAAGCCTACACACCCAGTAGTCAAGGGGTCCTTGCTTCTCAGAGCATCCACATCGCCCGTTAACCTGATGTAGTCGGACACCTGTAGGTCTAGGCATTCCCTGAGGCTTGATCCGGAGGGCGGCTGTCGATGGGTTGGCTGCAAGAATGATCTCATATCCGAAATGACCAACACATCTTCAAACTGCCCTCTTCTTGCATGTGCTGTAGGATTGGTACTCGCAACTGATTCTCTCTGGAAATTCCTCTGCCAGCACCCGCATCAGCAGAATGCAGCATCTCTCACAGCAAGGCCTGGAAATGCTGCATTCTGATTGCCCTTTGTAATGCTGGTAACATGTCCGCCATTTTGTGATTGTACCAGGGGTCTAAGGATGTTGCCACCCAGTACTGGTCCTTGCCCTTTATGCTTTTTGTACGGGGGTCCCTCTTCAAACCCTGGAGCATGAAGGCCATCATTTGCACTAAATTGCAAGCGGTGGAGTGGCCTGGCTTCTGCTCATCGCCCAGGAGAATGTCGTCCTCGGTATCCTATCCCCATTCACAGACAACACCAGGGATCCCAGAAAAGTTTAAAGCCTGCTCTTATTGCTCCTCCCCCCAGGCAAAATCCTCCTCTGACTCCTCTTCAGACTCCTGCTGACTTGTCTCAGATGGAGTAGCCCCCCTTGGGAATTCATTCAGCATTGCGACTTCCTCATCTTCCTGCTCCTGCTCCTCGACGGCTTGATCAATGACAACGCAATGCACACTCCAGAAATAAAACGTAAGGTACGATGTCACTGATGGCACCATGTCTGCGACTGATCAGTTTTGGTGATCTCATCAAATGGCGGCAGAAGTCTGCATGTGTCGCGCATGAGCAGCCACTGCCACAGAGTTCGTACAGGTAGTCATTAACGACATGTTTCTGCTGGAGAAGCCTATCAAGCATATACAAGGGTGGAGTTCCAGCACGTCGGGCAGTCACAAATCAGACATCTGACAGGCAAGTGGTGTCGCCGCTGAACGTCAGCAAGGTGAGCCATGGCCGTGTAAGATCTAAAATGGCCAGAGATCTTCCTGGCCTGCCGCAAGATGTCCTGGACCCGGGGTATTTGGCAATGAATCACTGCACAACTAAGTTCAGGACATGTGCCCTGTTTCAGTGGGCTCAGCAGATTGGCACCGTTGTCGCACACCACTTTACCAACTGTCAAATTGAGCGGGGTTTGCCACTGATCAGCCTGTGTCCACAGAACTGTAAGGAGTGCAGGACCGGTGTGGCTCTTAGCTTCCAGGCACAACAGCCGCAGCACAGCATGGCAACATCTCACCTGGCACATCGAATAGGGGGTGCAGTGGAAGAGGCAGTAGCAGTGGAAAAGAAGGAGTCAGCCAAGGAAGAGACAGAGAATGGAGTAGGAAGAGGAGAAAAAGAGGCAGGTCTTTATGCAATTCATGCCTGTAACACCAAATCCACACGGGTGCCACGGATTACATGCTTGACGGCCGTCAGAAGGTTCACCCAGTGGGCAGTAAAAGTTATGTACCTTCCCTGCCCGTGTTTGCTAGACCACGTGTCTGTGGTCAGATCTATCTTGGCACCGACACAGTGTGCCAAAGATAAATTAACTTGCCGCTGAACGTGGCCATATAGCTCAGGGATGCCCTTCTGGGAGAAATATTTCCTTCCGGGGACCTTCCATTGTGGTGTGCCAATGGCCACAAATTTTCTAAAGGCCTCTGAGTCCACCAATTGATATGGCAGTAGTTGGCGGACTAGCAGTTCCAACAAGCCAGCGGTCAGCCGTTCGGCAAGAGGATTATCCGGCGTCATCATTTTTTACGCTCGAACATTTGGGCCACAGAAGCCTGCCTTCTGCCAGATGAACACGACTATGGCATGGTGGAAGGTGGGTGGAGTAGAGGACAAATGGGAGGAGAGAGGAGAAGAAGAGAGGCAGCATATGGAGCACAGGGAGTGTGGCTTTGTGGGATTTGTTTGTTGTTGCTCCCACTGGGCTCAGTGATGGGAGGCCAGGTGCCTTCTTAAGGTGGCCTTCCCTAGGCAAGTGTTGGGCTTACCGTGACTTATGCGTTGACAGCACATGTGAGCGCACTATGTGACCGCGCATGGTGGATGACTCGCTCCAGATACATTTGCAGTCTGCTTTTTGCCTCCTGTGCACTGCGAGTTCTGCCTGCGTCTCCTACTTATCCTCCCTATCTGCTGCTCCATCTCTCCCTCTGAACTCCCTTCCTCTTTCTCTTGTGGGCACCCACGTGACGTCCTTCGACACGTCATCATCTTCACCGTCACCAACACTGACATTAGTGATCTCGGAGTTGGCAGCAACAGCGGGGACCACCCTCCTTGGGCTGATCTGTGTACTGTCATCAGACTTTTGAGTTGAGGCTGTTGCTACCTCTCTTCCTCATCCGATGCCAAGAATGGCTATGCATTGGTAAGGTCTGAAAATTGACAAGAAAATAATTCCTCTAACTCGAGTGGAGGGGCTATGGTGGTGGTGGTTTTGGTGGTGTTTTTTGGGGTGCACACCAACTGTGGTGCGTCCTTTGACATAATTGCATGCACCTTCTCCAACATCCCACTTAGGCTCCGGCAGGTGCACCTGTTCGACACCTACCACCCCTGCGGAATGGCCTGCCTCTTCCTCTGCCTGTCATTTTTAAAATGACCCTGTGCCCAAGTCCTTAGAGAAGAGCAGTATTTGGGGAAGCAGGTATATAGAACCCCTTAATCAGTTTTTTTGGGGGGCAACTGGTATATCACACCAGTTGCAATTAGTTGTTCCAATGGCTTTTGGCCCTCTGTATAGCTGAGGTATCTCAGCAGAACGGCACACAAATGCTGTACTATACAAATGCACAATATAGAAATTATATTATAGGTATATCACACCCCTGCCTCAATCTGATTTTTGGGGGGCAACTGGTATATCACACCAGTTGCAATTAGTTGTTCCAATGTTGTTTGTCCCTCTGTATAGCTGCGGTATCTCAGCAGAACCGCACACAAATGCTGCACTATACAAATGCACTATATAGAAATTATATTATAGGTATATCACACCCCTGCCTCAATCAGATTTTTGGGGGGCAACTGGTATATCACACCAGTTGCAATTAGTTGTTCCAATGGCATTACTCCTCTATAGCTGCAGAACTGCACACAAATGCTGCACTGTACAAATGCACTCTATAGAAATTATATTCTAGGTATATCGCACCCTTGTCTCCCTTAAGATTTTTTTGCGGGGAACTGTCATATCACACCAGTTGCAATTGTCACACCAGTTGCAATTGTTTGTTCCAATGACGTTAGTCCCTCTGTATAGCTGCGGTATCTCAGCAGAACCGCACACAACTACAGCACAATACAAATGCACTATGTAGAAATTATATTACAGGTATATCACACCCCTGCCTCAATCAGATTTTTTGGGGGGTGTTGAGGGAAGTGTTGGATTTAAAATATATGTATATATGCCCTTACATATATGCATGTATATGGCCCTTTTGCATGGGCCAGTCCAGGTGGTGTGGGTGTATACATGGAGATATGTATGCCCCCTTGTCAGCATACATCTCTATGTATAATATATCCATAGGCAGGTGAGCTTATTACTGCCCATTTATGCCCCAGAATTATATTGGTTGTTATGCATCTATTCCAGGTTTACCTAAGTGCCCCCAGCTGGGTGGATATATATAGTACAGTGGAGGAAATAATTATTTGACCCCTCACTGATTTTGTAAGTTTGTCCAATGACAAAGAAATGAAAAGTCTCAGAACAGTATCATTTCAATGGTAGGTTTATTGTAACAGTGGCAGATAGCACATCAAAAGGAAAATCGAAAAATAACTTTAAATAAAAGATAGCAACTGATTTGCATTTCATTGAGTGAAATAAGTATTTGAACCCCTACCAACCATTAAGAGTTCTGGCTCCCACAGAGTGGTTAGACACTTCTACTCAATTAGTCACCCTCATTAAGGACACCTGTCTTAACTAGTCACCTGTATAAAAGACACCTGTCCACAGAATCAATCAATCAAGCAGACTCCAAACTCTCCAACATGGGAAAGACCAAAGAGCTGTCCAAGGATGTCAGAGACAAAATTGTAGACCTGCACAAGGCTGGAATGGGCTACAAAACCATTAGCAAGAAGCTGGGAGAGAAGGTGACAACTGTTGGTGCGATTGTTCGAAAATGGAAGGAGCACAAAATGACCATCAATCGACCTCGCTCTGGGGCTCCACGCAAGATCTCACCTCGTGGGGTGTCAATGGTTCTGAGAAAGGTGAAAAAGCATCCTAGAACTACACGGGAGGAGTTAGTTAATGACCTCAAATTAGCAGGGACCACAGTCACCAAGAAAACCATTGGAAACACATTACACCGCAATGGATTAAAATCCTGCAGGGCTCGCAAGGTCCCCCTGCTCAGGAAGGCACATGTGCAGGCCCGTCTGAAGTTTGCCAATGAACACCTGAATGATTCAGAGAGTGACTGGGAGAAGGTGCTGTGGTCTGATGAGACCAAAATAGAGCTCTTTGGCATTAACTCAACTCGCTGTGTTTGGAGGAAGAAAAATGCTGCCTATGACCCCCAAAACACCGTCCCCACCGTCAAGCATGGGGGTGGAAACATTTTGCTTTGGGGGTGTTTTTCTGCTAAGGGCACAGGACAACTTATTCGCATAAACGGGAAAATGGACGGAGCCATGTATCGTGAAATCCTGAGCGACAACCTCCTTCCCTCTGCCAGGAAACTGAAAATGGGTCGTGGATGGGTGTTCCAGCACGACAATGACCCAAAACATACAGCAAAGGCAACAAAGGAGTGGCTCAAGAAGAAGCACATTAAGGTCATGGAGTGGCCTAGTCAGTCTCCGGACCTTAATCCAATCGAAAACCTATGGAGGGAGCTCAAGCTCAGAGTTGCACAGAGACAGCCTCGAAACCTTAGGGATTTAGAGATGATCTGCAAAGAGGAGTGGACCAACATTCCTCCTAAAATGTGCGCAAACTTGGTCATCAATTACAAGAAACGTTTGACCTCTGTGCTTGCAAACAAGGGTTTTTCCACCAAGTATTAAGTCTTTTTTTGTTAGAGGGTTCAAATACTTATTTCACTCAATGAAATGCAAATCAGTTGCTATCTTTTATTTAAAGTTATTTTTTCGATTTTCCTTTTGATGTGCTATCTGCCACTGTTACAATAAACCTACCATTGAAATGATACTGTTCTGAGACTTTTCATTTCTTTGTCATTGGACAAACTTACAAAATCAGTGAGGGGTCAAATAATTATTTCCTCCACTGTATATACTGATCTTGATCCCCAGGTTGTGTAGTGTGTATATGTGTACATATAATATTGATCAGCCTGGTTCTGTTATGATGTAGGCATGTGAGGTGCTATGTTGTGGCATCTGGGAAGAGGCTCTCATTTACACCTTGGGCAGGAAGTCTTTTGATTCCTGAGCTAGCCTCAGGGGGGGGCAACTGATTAAGTTCAAGCATTCCGTCACACGCCCACGATGATTGCATCACCTTCCTGTTGAAGGAGGAGGGGGCTGCTTTTGGGCTATATTAGCCCAAGAAGGACAAAGGGGCGGTCTCTTACAACCAGACTACAATCAGAGACACATGGGAACAGCTCCCTGAAGGAAGAGAGGCCACATGCCCCTGGAGATGGCTGAGTAACCCTTTCCCTCCAAACCCCTAATAACCCTTACCTTCCCCTGCCCTGATTCCCCCTATACTCCTAAATCCCCTGTGTTCCCCCCGGATTGTAGATCCCTCATATCCCCTGCTACCCCGGTAATGCCACTGTGCTTCTACCCCTGATACCTCTTCACGGCTGCCCTGCTTACCCCAGCAGCAGCAGTGTCCGTAATGACCCCTTGTTATGCCCCGTAGGGATAGTAGATTGACAGGATGGGTGGGCTATGGTAAAGTGTATTTATGTGTATTAATGTAAGTATAGCTAGTGTGTGGGGTGGAATTGGGAATTGTCTATTGTCTAGTGTAGTTAGGTTTGTATTGTGTTTTACTGAAGTGTTATTGCTTTACTGTGGTGTGTGCGTCTATATGTGTATATATTTATAACCATGATCTATAAATATATATAGATATAGCGTATAATTAGACTTGTATTATTGTATTGTATAATAAACACTTTGTTATTCATATACAGCGTATAGTGTTTTTAGTAGTCGCCGCCGTAGTATAGTAGTAAGTCGCACGTAGTGTAGTCAGTGGAGTGCATAGGTAACAGAGGTAGTTAGTAGTTAACCTAGCTAGGGTATATATATGATTTAGGCATAAATAGGCAGAGTCATCACTAGACGACTCACGCCTATTTATGAATATTAATTACTGATATTTGCTAAATATTGGGGATTAATATTCCCCCCTTACAGGGGGCAACTGGTATGTCACACCAATTGCAATTAGTTGTTCCAATAGTGTTTGTCCCTTTGTCTAGCTGCGGTATCTCAGCAGAAACACACACAACTGCTGCATAATACAAATGCACCATATTATAAGTATATCGCACCCCTCTGTGTATCACACCTATCGATAGTACACCTATACTAGTCCTTAAAAGGACTTTTGTGGCCCTATTAGCTAGCGTTTAGTGTCCCTAACAGCCTGTCCCTGCTCCACACAGCAACCTCTCCCTACACTGGCAAAAAAACTGAATGTAAAATGGCAGCCAGAATCAGGGTTTATTTATAAGGTAGGGGGTGTGTCCATGTGCTGAAACATCTCAATTGGCTGTCCTGGTACCACCTGATGGATGTGTCATGGGTCAACGTTCTTCACAATGCAAAGAATATGGAGCCGGTGGACATCGCCATAGGTTCGGTCTGTTTGGCGAACAGCAACCGAGTACAGTTAGCCGTGAAACGACCGCTGGGCGAACCGCAAGGCCATCTCTACTCATGAACATGTCCAAGATATACAATACTTCTATGTCCAATTACCTGTTTTTGCTTGTGTGCCATGACAAAAAGAATGTATTCTGATGAAATAGATGTCCTTTCACAGCTTTTGAACTCCTTAAGGTTTATGAAGGCTATCTATATACTGTCACTGTTGTAATATAATGTAGTGCATTGTTCAGTGGTATTGTAGCTTAACCTTTAGAAGTTTATGAAGAATGAGTGACCAAAGTCCTAGTGCTGATGAATATTCTTGCATGTTTTTTTTTTAACCGCAGAAATGCCAACTTCCCCCACCCCAGTGATCACTCGGTGGCAACCTGTTTGCTGCCTTAGGATGATCAACCAAAGATTACCAGCAACAGAGCCTCAAGGTCACCCATAATAGTCTCTCAAGTGTCAGCTAAACCGTGGTGTTGAAGCACTCCTCTCCAGTAGCCTATGACTACTCACATGTACTTAACTCTTACTATTATAAAGGATGGCACAGGGATTGAAACATCTGTCATGCATGTTATCTACTTGGAAATTACAATTGTTGCATTTCAAACTCAAGTGGTAATGAGAACTTGTAAGTTAAGGCTACTTTCACACTGCCGTTTTGGTTTCTGTTTGTGAGATCAATTTCAGGGCTCTTACAAGAGGTCCAAAATGGATCAGTTTTGCCCTAATGCATTCTGAATTGATAAAGATCCGGTCAGAATTCTTCAGTTTGCCTCCGTCCTGCCTCCATTCCTCTTTGGAGGCGGACACCAAAACGTTGCTTGTCTGTCTGATGAAACTGAACCAACGGATCTGTCCTGACACACAATGTAAGTCAATAGAGACGGATCAATGGTGTTCAAGACGGATACAATTCTAAAGATAATACAATCAGATCCTTTCTGAACAGATGTATGCGGTTGTATTATCGGTTACATGATGGATCCGCACCAAACGGCAGTGTGAAAGTAGCCTAAAATGGCACTAAGAGGCACTGTATGGCGTTTGTGTTAACTGGACACCACATTGCACTTCGAGAGCATTCTATGGTACTTATAGTGCACTGTATTGCAGGAAAAAAGCACTGTGTGTCTCAAATATGTTGCATTGTTTATCTGGCATGATATAGGGACATTGTGGCACTATTTCTTTTCACAGAATCTCAATTTCAAAATATATACTGTAATGTAGATCTTATTGTTGCTTATGTAGTTTAGTTGTGCTACAAATTTCTTTGTTAATGAGTCTATCCCCATGTTTTCTGCACAACCTTTCATTTACTGTCTATATACCATTTTGTTGATGTTAGTATGTCTTTTTCATTTTATTTATCTTTGTTTTTCAAGCATTTCCCAATGTTTTGATGTCACCTTTGGAAGCTTCACCAGCTTCATCCGAAAAATGTATATGGTGTCACTAGGTCATAAGTTTAATACAAATAAAATGTCATATTTGGCAAATAAAGCATACAATCAACTCCCAAACAGTCAAGCTATCAAATATAAAGCTTCAACGAGTGAGCTGGGTTTTCTCTAACCACAATACCCCAAAGGTCACGACAGAAAAATGTAAGATATTCATCTGTTTGTTCCAAAAGAATAGTTGCAATTTCTCTAAGGTCAGTGACAAGACTGTGCATTTTATTCTTGTTGAATAAAGGTTATTTCAAGAAAGGTTCCCCAAAGTCTGGAAACAAACCTGACTTTCTTCCACTACTACTATAATAGACAGGTCTAAATGATATGCAAAGCTGAGACAAAAATAAATATGCCAACCCATAATTGATTCAAACCAAGATAGAAATGATGCTTTGAAAGTAACACATCTTGCAGGGAAGCATATTTAAGCATTGGAAACTAAGCTTGAGGAAGGTTTCTGTGCCCAAATGTCACTGTTATGTGCTTTTGTGCTCTACAATTAAGGGGTTGAAAAATGTATCTGGTGGTGATTTGGACCATACTTGCATATTACACAGTGGAAGCCTATTAACCTATTAGCAGGCATCTCCCCTGTGTTAAAAAGTAGAAGAGACTGCATTGTGTGATGAAGGCGCCATTGGCTATTCGAAGTTGGATTAACATCACAAAGAACATTGGCTCATATTTATTAATGGGGTTTCTCATAGGGAGAATTAAAAAAAGAAGTAGAATGGGTTAAAAATAAATAAATACATTAATAAATAAAAGAGTCATTGCTCATCTTACCACTTCCACTCCGCTGTTGTTCCAATGCTCTGGTCTCTGAGGCTCTGTACTTCTTGCTCTCAGATTGACACCCAGGAAAAGGCTGATATGCTTACTCTGGCAATCACTGTCTGAGGCAGATCACTAGTGACTGGCAGAACTGACATCTCCAGCCATTTCATGTGTGTTAAGCCAGGGGTAGGAAGAGGAAAGCAGCTAGGACCGGGGGTTGGGAGATTGTTAAGGTGAGTAATACAGTTTTTTAACCTCTTCCCCCTCAGAGACATACTATTACATGACAGCAAAAAGGTAGTTCCCGCTCGGTAATAAAATAATCACGGTGATGGTGTGGTCTTAGGAGTTGAGCCTGCACCATTGCTTCTGTGCAGCGAGATCGCAGGAGCTATTCAGTTGCTTTGGCAGTCTCGGAATTCCAAGGCCTGTCATAGCAAAGTTCCTATGAAGCCTGTGGCAGGGCTTGACAGGTACCGATTCTCCTATAGACTGAAATGAAGGTACAGATTCTCCTATAGACTGAAATGAAGGTACAGATTCTCCTATAGACTGAAACGAAGGTACAGATTCTCCTATAGACTGAAATGAAGGTACAGATTCTCCTATAGACTGAAATGAAGGTACAGATTCTCCTATAGACTGAAATGGAGAAGGTACAGATTCTCCTATAGACTGAAATGGAGAAGGTACTGATTATCCTATAGGCTGAAATGGTAAATCATTGCATTCTATTGGTGAAGCAATGAAACACATATTAAAGTCCTCTAGGGTGACTAAAAATGCATAAAAAAAGTTTAAAAAGTTTAAAAATATAGAAAATAAATAAAAAAATCAAATCATGCCATCCCAATTTTACACATGAAAGCGAACAGTAAAAATAATAAACACCATTACTAACGCCATTTACCAAAATGTCCACACTATGAAAATATGAAATCATGTATACATTTATTATTTAGCATTATTTATCTTTATGGTGAAAGTAAAAAAAATATCAAAATGGCAATTTGCTGTTTTTTCGGTTGTTTCAACTTTCAACCATGTAGGGAACGCCATAAAAATGAAACCCATTAAGCAATATCAGAATTCTGTTTTTTTTCCCATTTGTTTTTTTTCCATTTCTACCCCATTCAGATTTATTTTCCAGATGTGCCCTACATTGTATGCAACAGTAAATGATAACATTAGAAAGTGCAAGTTGTCCAACAAAATACAAGCCCATCATTCCAGGAAGGCAGGGGATAAAAAAGAAAGTTAAAAAATTGAAAATTTCTGCATCAGGAAGGGTTTAATATGAGACAAAGATAACTTGATAATGGTTTTTTATGTGACTATTTCTCTTATGTAATTTTTAAATGACTACCGGTATTTCATTTATTGAAGGCAAATGCTGTTAATCCCTACCTGGACCTATATGAAAAATGAAGCAATTACCCCTTTAGCTACTAAATGAACCAGCTAACCAAACTCAAAAAATACAACTTGGCCCACAAAAAATAAGCCCTTATGCAGCTCTGTAGGCAGAAATATATAAAAAAAATTGTGTCAGAAGATGCCAATTAGGGATAAGCGAATCGACTTAGGATGTAACATCCGAAGTTGATTCACATAAAACTTCCAAGTGGTACCTTGGAACCGAACCAGAGTTCGGGATTTTTTTTTTTTACAGTAGAAATCAATTTATGAAGTTATTATGCGAAGTCTCGCGAGACTTCGCAAAGTAATAACTTCGGGTCATAAGAGCCAATACATTCTGTTCGCTCCATACAGTATTGAAACAAAGTTTTATGTGAATCGACTTTGGATGTTTCATCCAAATTCAATTCGATCATCCCTAATGCCAATGCATAGGAATTTTGTTTTTAAGGTTTTACTTTTTTTAAGTAGTAAAACATAAAAATATATAAATTTGGTTTCACTGTAATTGCAATTATTTGCAGAATAATGCTCCTTTCACAATTGCATTGGAAGCTCTGTTTGGGGTTTCCATCACAGAAATTGTCAAAAATAGCAGAGAGAAATATCCTCCAAAATGGAAACTGAGTGGATCCTATTATAGTCAATGGGATCTGTAAGTTTCCGTTCGTGTCAGTTATGTGCCAAATCCGGCACGTCCGTTATTTTCCTTCTTCTGCTTCTATAACGGAGCACAAAAATGTAAATAAGTGTTGATGTGAAAGTAGCTAAAGATTTTCCTGTAGTTTTTGGAGTACAAATAAAAACAAAACCCAAAATACTAGGGCAGAACTGTTTGTTTGTTTTTTAACCCCATAAAGTATTTTTTCATTTTACAATACAAGCTATCGTAAATGAAATGAATGGTGCTATTTAAAAAATACCGCTTGTCTGGCAAAAACAGTATGACAATGTGAATGGAAAATTTTTTATATGGCTGTTGGAAAGGAGAAAAGAAAAAACAAAAATGCTAAACAAAAATTAGGCATGGTTCTTAAGGGGTTAAAGCAATTCTGCAATGAAGAGTGAGCCAAAATTCTTCCATAGTGATGTAAAAGTCTCATGACAAGTTATCACAAACAGTTTGATTTCAGCTGTTACTGCCAAGGGTGGCACAATCATCCGATCGTTTAAAGGGAGCATTACGGGTGAAGAAACCTTTATCTTTAGTAAATGGAATAATCATTTAAAAGCTACATGTTGTGTTTACTTATGTTTTCTTTATCTTGTATTAACATTAGTTGTATGATGCCTAATATCACACAGTCAGTGTTTTGGTCAGTGATTTCCATCAGTGATTTTGAGCCAAAACCAAGTGCGGCTCTGAACACAGAACAGGAGCAGATCTTTCCCTTATACCTTATGTAGGTGGAGGCTCCAATCCTGGTTTTGGCTCACAATCAGGCCTCTTTCACACTACAGTATGTTGATTTCAGTGTTTTGCGTTCCGTTTTTCACAGATCTGTTGTTCCGTTTTTTTTGGTTCCGTTGTGTTTCCGTTTCCGTTCCGTTTCAGTTTTTCCGTATGACATATACAGTATACAGTAATTACATAGAAAAAATTGGGCTGGGCATAACATTTCCAATAGATGGTTCAGAAAAAACGGAACGGATATGGAAGACATACGGATGCATTTCCATATGTGTTACTTTTTTTTGCGGACCCATTGACTTGAATGGAGCCACGGAACGTGATTTGCGGGCAATAATAGGACATGTTCTATCTTTCAACGGAACGGATAAACGGAAATACGGAAACGGAATGCATACGGAGTACATTCAGTTTTTTTTGTGGAACCATTGAAATGAATTGTTCTGTATACGGACCGTATACGGAACGCAAAAAACGACCCGCAAAACGGGAAAAAAAAAACGGTGAAAGAGGCCTCACTGATGGAAATCACTGACCAAAACACTGACGTGTGAATGAGCTATTATCTGAAACATTTTAATGTGACAAATTAGCAGAAATAGGAGAAATCAGGTAGGGCTCCATTCACACGTCCGCAATTGTGGTCCGCATCCGTTCGGTAATTGTGCAGAACGGGTGTGGACCCATTCATTCTCTATGGGAATGGAATCCATACGGACAGCACACAGTGTGCTGTCCGCATCCGCATTTCCGGAGCGCGCAGCCGATCTTCCGGTCTGCGGCTCCGGGAAAAAATAGAACATGTCCCATTCTTGTCTGCAATTGCAGACAAGAATAGGCATTTCTATGGGGTGCCGGTCGGGTGTATTGCGGATCTGAAATTTGTGGATTCGCAATGCACTACGGACGTGTGTATGGTCCCAACGGGGCAAATACGTTTTCACTGCACCCTATTTTATGCAGACAATTCTGATCTAAAATATTTAGATGCAACAAATGAAGTTTGGTGAAGAGCAAATTCTTCTTCGCAACACTTTTTGTTCCAGACAATTCTGTGGTTGGGGTTCTTTCTATGATATGCACAATATTGCATCTGGAAGCATAAATCTTTCAACTTTTTGTTAAATACAGTATTTTCTTAAATACAACAATGGCATGTATTCCAGGAAGTTAGACTTGTATGCTTTTATAGTCAATTCAGTTCACGCTGTTCTAGTCAATCCACAATTATTCCTGAATGCAGTGTTCTCACTTTCCATACCAACACTGCCCCCTACAGCACAACTGGTAATGTGAAATCACTCCCAGGCGCATTAACTAATTACAGTAATGGTACAATTATTTTATTTTTTTAAGACTTAAAACCTTCACTGACAGCTTACATTCACAGCAATGGTATTTACTGTTCTGCTCATGATTCTACACTGGTACAGTATAACCATAGCATATGAAATCCATCCATTCATCCACATGTTCTGCTTATTTTATGCTTTTAGCAATTGGGAACTAAACAGTAGAAGGATAAGTGTAGCAAAACAATTGACAATTTACTTTTCCTTCTCTTTTTAGATTTCTTTATTAATGAACACACATGAATATACAATTATGTGGCATTTTCATACGGGTAGAAGTATGCCAAACTAGTGTCTTTAAGCTTATTTTTGATAAGTTTATATCTGGATATCACATTTTGAGGAACTAAAATGCTAACAATTTGACCAATTACATTTGTCTTTCTTTTATTATTTTTTTTTAGCTTGTGGTTATATAAATCAGCAGTGTATGAACGTATATGTGTGTGAGTACAATCTATACTGATTTCACATTCATCTACTGACTACCTACAGATGCAGTGCAGATGAGTGTGCATTTGAACTTCTGGGATGCAGAGTTTGCACAATGTGATAACCAGTGATGGTCAGTTCACAGTGTTCGCCAGTGAACACATGCGGGCTGCCATCTTTAGTAAGGTAGACTCACCCGTCTGGCGATGCACAGGTAAGCCATTACCTGTGCCTGTGCTGCGAGCTGGTCTGAAATCAAATGCAGTCACCGGGAGCAGGCAGTTCCGAGAACAGCCCGATGAAGGCCCCCAGCGGCTGTTCTCGGAACTGCCTGCTCCCAGTGACTGCATTTGACAATAACTGCAAGCCACTAGTCCCACCCTAATCCGGATACCATGCTACCTACCCATGTTGCTGCTGAAAAATGGTGACACGGTTCCCCCACTGCTTCAACCTAGACACGTGTTTCGCCACGTAGGCTTCGTCAGGAGGTAACATGGTATCTGGATTAGGGTGGGACTAGTGGCTTGCAGTTATTGTTATATGTCATCTTTATGAGTAGTATTGCACTGTCCATTTATACCCTACAGTATCCATTGGTTGGACGCTGTGAATAAGAGCCAGGTAGTTGTTCAATACCAGGGAACAGCAATTGCACCCGCAACTACTCCAATATTCACAGCTTCTGTCAATTGTCTGTTACCTGCTGTATATGGTCACATTATCCCCCATTGTGAGTCTCCACATTGTATAGCCCTTTGTGGCCCCGTCTCCATGTCCTGTCCCTTTTGAGCATTACCTGTAATGATCATGTGATTTATATTGAATAAAATGAGATTTTTTTTTTACCTTGTTAAATCCTTGCTCTTTTTTTGTACAAGTTGCAGTAGGTTGGGGAGTGAGGTTCTGTTTTTGGGTTATTGTAGGCTCTAACTGTTCTAAACCTTCTGCCTGGTGGTGGATACTACAGCCTATTTAATACCATGTTCACACTAAATACATGTTTTATACATTTGGGGGGTACCTCCTCTCCATGGGGAGAGAGCTCCTTAATCGGCGTGAGGAGACTAATAGGCCATACATGCTCCTCTGGAATTCTGGGAATAAAGGGTGGCAAATGAGGTATTAACAAGCTCTGCCTCTAATGCCACCAGATGTAAGGCAGCTATTTTATAAGTCTATGGCCTCATGCACACGGACGTTTTTTTTCACGGTCCGCAAAACGGGGTTCCGTTGGTCCGTGATCCGTGACCGTTTTTCCGTCCGTGGGTCTTCCTTGATTTTTGGAGGATCCACGGACATGAAAAAAAAGTCATTTTGGTGTCCGCCTGGCCGTGCGGAGCCAAACGGATCCGTCCTGAATTACAATGCAAGTCAATGGGGACGGATCCGTTTGATGTTGACACAATATGGTGCCATTTCAAACGGATCCGTCCCCATTGACTTTCAATGTAAAGTCTGGAGTTCTGTTATACCATCGGATTGGAGTTTTCTCCAATCCGATGGTATATTTTAACTTGTAGCGTCCCCATCACCATGGGAACGCCTCTATGTTAGAATATACTGTCGGATATGAGCTACATCGTGAAACTCATTTCCGACAGTATATTCTAACACAGAGGCGTTCCCATGGTGATGGAGACGCTTCAGGTTAGAATATACAAAAAAACTGTGTACATGACTGCCCCCTGCTGCCTGGCAGGTGCTGCCAGGCAGCAGGGGGCAGACCCCCCCCCCTGTTTTTAACTCATTGGTGGCCAGTGGGCCCCCCCTCCCCTGTTGTTAACTCCTTGGTGGCCAGTGTGCGCACCCCCCTCCCTCCCTCCCTCCATTGTTTTAATACATTGGGGCCAGTGTGCGCGCGCCCCCCAACCCCCCCTCCCTCCCTCTCTTGTTTTAATACATTGGGGCCAGTGTGCGCGCGCCCCCCCAACCCCCCTCCCTCCCTCTATTGTTTTAATACATTGGGGCCAGTGTGCGCGCGCCCCCCCAACCCCCCCTCCCTCCCTCTATTGTTTTAATACATTGGGGCCAGTGTGCGCACCCCCCCCAAACCCCCCCCCCCCCTCCCTCCCCCCATTGTAATCATCATCGGTGGCAGCGGAGTAGAAGATTTTCATACTTACCTGGCTGCTGGCTGCTGCGATGTCTGCGTCCGGCCGGGAGCTCCTCCTACTGGTAAGTGACAGCAATGCGCCGCACAGACCTGTCACTTACCAGTAGGAGGAGCTCCCGGCCGGACGCAGACATCGCAGCAGCCAGCAGCCAGGTAAGTATGAAAATCTTCTACTCCGCTGCCACCGATGATGATTACAATAGAGGGAGGGGGGGGGGGGGTTGGGGGGGGTGCGCACACTGGCCCCAATGTATTAAAACAATAGAGGGAGGGAGGGGGGGTTGGGGGGGCGCGCGCACACTGGCCCCAATGTATTAAAACAATAGAGGGAGGGAGGGGGGGTTGGGGGGCGCGCGCACACTGGCCCCAATGTATTAAAACAATAGAGGGAGGGAGGGAGGGGGGTGCGCACACTGTGCCACCAACAGTTAACAACAGGGGAGGGGGGGGCCGCACAATGATATTCAAACTGGGGAGGGGGGGGGGGTCTGCCCCCTGCTGCCTGGCAGCCCTGATCTCTTACAGGGGGATATGATGGGGTTAATTGTACTATCATATCCCCCTGTAAGAGATCGGGTGCTGCCAGGCAGCAGGGGGCAGTCTTGTACACAGTTTGTAGTGTATTCTAACTAGAAGCGTCCCATCACCATGGGAACGCCTCTGTGTTAGAATATACTGTCGGATCTGAGTTTTCACGAAGTGAAAACTCAGCTCTGAAAAAGCTTTTATGCAGACGGATCTTCGGATCCGTCTGTATGAAACTAACCTACGGCCACGGATCACGGACACGGATGCCAATCTTGTGTGCATCCGTGTTCTTTCACGGACCCATTGACTTGAATGGGTCCGTGAACCGTTGGCCGTGAAAAAAATAGGACAGGTCATATTTTTTTCACGGCCAGGAAACACGGCTCACGGATGCGGCTGCCAAACGGTGCATTTTCCGATTTTTCCACGGACCCATTGAAAGTCAATGGGTCCGTGAAAAAAAACGGAAAACGGCACAACGGCCACGGATGCACACAACGGTCGTGTGCATGAGGCCTATGTTCAACCCTTTGAATAGGGTTTGAGACATGACTCGGATATTAAATAAGCCAGCACCTCATCTGCAGATAGCTGTTTTGGGGTGATTGATCCTCATCAGTGCAGAGCAGAAAGTGCTGGCTTAATGGTGATTAAGGCGTTACCCCTCAAATCCTGACTTAGGGCTCGTTCACACGAGCGTTTCCCCTCCGCTGCCGTATTGTGGCCCACATACTGCGAGTCCGCAATACACGGGGCACTAGCTGTGTGCATTCCGCATCACAGATGTGGACCCATTCACTTGAATGGAATGGAAGCACGGAACGGAAAACCACGGAAGCACTACGGAGTGCTTCCTGGGGTTCCGTTCTGTGCCTCCGCACCGCAGAAAGGTAGAACTTGCTCTATATTTTTGCAGAAGTGAATGGGTCCGTGATCCGCATTCAGCTGGCCAGCGGTCGGTGCCCGTGCATTGCGGACCGCAATTTGCAGTCCACAGCACGGGCACGGAGGGGCAACAGTCGTGTGAACGAGCCCTTAGGCCTTTCACTCAGTTAAAGGGATTCTGTCACCTCGTTTTAGCCTATAGAGATGCGGACATGCACGGCTAGATGGCCGCTAGCATGTCCGCAATATACCTGTCCCATGGCGCTGTGTGCTTTTATTGTGCTTAAAAAATGATTTTAGAGATAAGTAAATGAGCCTGGTACTAACTTAATTGGTGCCCAGCCACGCCTGCGTCCTCCGAATCTCCTCCTTTCTTCACAGTTAGATTGCTGTAATCTCGTGATGCGCGAGCTTGCGCATGCGCAGTTCCTTCCCTGAGGCTGATGCCAGCGCATGGAAGGAACACTAGGCCAGCACTGCACAGGCACAAGCTCGCGCATCACAAGATTACAGCGATCTAACTGTGAGCAAGGAGGAGATTCGTGGATACAGGCGGAGCTGGGCTCATTCACGGGGGGCGTGGCTGGACTCCTAGAAGGTTAGTACAGCCCCTTGGGCACCTTACCAGGCTCATTTACATATCTCTAAAATCTTTTTTTAAACACAATAAAAGCACACAGAGATATAGGACAGGTATATTGCGGACATGCTAGCTGCGATCTAGCCGTGCATGTCCGCAGCTCTATAGGGTAAAACGAGGTGACAGATTCCCTTTAAGCCAGTACTCTCTGCTCTGCACTGATGAGGACAATAAACCGAAAACAGCTGCCTCACATCTGGTGGCATTAGAGGCAGAGCTCGCTAAGAGCTAATTTGCATCCCTTTCTCCCGATGTTTTATACAGAAATACATTGTTTTGCACTGTGCAATGTACTGAAACTCTGGAGCAGGACACTGAACATATGAGGATGACAGTCAATAAGATGCATCTGAATTGCCCTCACTCTCCAGTTTCTTGCTTGCGTCCGTCATATCTTAAGTGATATAAGAGATTAGAAAAAATACTAAATTATGCTTTCCTTAGAAGACTGATTTTGTCATGGATAACATCAGTCTTCACTTGTGAATTAGCTGTTCATATTATGCATCTTAAGACAGTACTAGCTTCTCATTTAGTGATGACACAAATGCACGTGCGGTGAAGATTGAAATTACCCACCATGACCTTTTAGCCTAAGGCCTCATGCACACGACCGTTGTTTTGGTCCGCATCCGAGCCGCCGTTTTTGCGGCTCGGATGCGGACCCATTCACTTCAATGGGGCTGCAAAAGTTGCGGACAGCTCTCTATGTGCTGTCTGCATCCGTTGCTCTGTTCCGTGGCTCCGCAAAAAAAATATAGCATGTCCTATTCTTGTCCGTTTTGCAGACAAGAATAGGCATTTCTACAATGGGCCGCCTGTTCCGTTCCGCAAATTGCGGAAGGCACATGGACGGCTTCTGTTTTTTGCGGATCCGCGGTTTGCGGACTGCAAAAAACCGCACGGTCATGTGCATGTAGCCTAATTCTTACACTACAAAGACAGACCTATTTTTACATTCAGAATTTTCCTCTACACTCTAGTTTCATGGTGATTGCAACAATTTTTCAATTGTTTTCAGTTATTATCAATTATACACTTTTGCATATCATTTTTCTTTTATTAAGCATGTTCATATATTAGGAGCTGGATAGAAATGAGTATATGTTTATTATCAATAAAGTAACAGATTCATATAATGAATGGCTTCTTTCTTAAAAATAATAATAATAATAATAATAATAAAAAAAATTATATATATATATAATGTGTTAAGAATATAAAGTTATAAGTGTTAAGAGAAGGGATAGCTTGCAGATTAAGAAATGCTGTCTGACAATAAGCCAATATTTAACTAATATGTGCTCAGGCCACCCAGAAACTAATGTGAAATGGAAAAGTAAATATCATGTATGGACGCTTTCCAAAGCATATGCCAATTAGCCATGAAGATGTTGACCATTACAGTGTGATAAAATGATATAGTTTGACAGATTTGTGCAAATTCTGTTTAAATGATGAAGGCTTCTGGTATTTGTTTTTCTGCAGTATAAAACTTTAAGTATTAAAAAAAATTCTCTATAGACATTTTCCCATTGGATGGACATTTGAATGTGGAATATGAATAGATGAAAATGTCACTAAAGTATATTCCATTGGAAATGAATGTGAAAATGAATTATTATTATTATTTATTATTAAAGCACCATTCACTCCATGGCGCATTACATATAAAAAGTGGCATACATACATAATACAGACAATTGCACTAAGCATGAACAAGACAAGTTAAAACTGGTACAGAAGGAGAGAGGGCCCTGCCCGCGATGGCTTACAATCTACATAGTATGGGAGAAGGACACAGTAGGTGAGGGTGAATCTGGTCATGGTGGTATAGAGGCAGCAGGGTCATTGGTTGTAGGCTTGTCTGAAGAGGTGGGTTTTTAGGTTTCTTTTAAAGGATTCCACAGCAGGTGAGAGTCTGATATGTTGGGGTAGCGAGTTCCAGAGTGTGGGGGATGCATGGGAAAAATCCTGGAGGCGATTGTGGGAAGAGGTGATAAGAGGAGAGAAGGAGTTCTTGTGAGGATCGGAGATTGCGTGTGGGGATGTATCGGGAAAGTAGCTCAGAGATGTAGGGAGGGGACAATGAATGCACAAAAGCCATAGCATATGATGAACTAGAAACATAAAACCTTCTATAGCTGTATAAAGATAGATTCTTAAAGCTGCTATCATAATAAATTAAACAGTATGTCTACCATTTGTTTTAGTTGCAAATCATCTCAATTGGGAATATCCTAGTATTAAAACGTAACTTAATAATATCCTTGCAAATATTTTTACACCTGTTTTAGGCGTAAAAATATTTGCAAGCCTTTTTTGCAACTATTTAGGAGTTGTGAGGATGTGACGAGGGCCTGGACTTTTGCCCGACCCATTTACTATCTTTTACACTTGAAAACAGGCATAAAAGAGGAGTAAAAACTAAGTCAGGGGCCTGAGTAGTTTTTACTCCAGGCGCACGGACTGCCGGGGTTGCACGTAATTCATAAATTAGGCTAATCCTCCAGCGGCGCAGAGGGGGGACAAAGATCGGCATAAAAGCCAGCCTTTGTTAATGACCCCTAGTATGTTACCTGATAAAGCAGGGTACATGGCGGTACCAATACACCTTGCAATAAATGAATGAACCAACTGGTCCTACTGCACCCAGGGTTTCACTAGCGGGTCGGTGTGTGATGTCCGTTGGAACTGGAACAAAGTAATTGTGGTGTTAGAGCAAAAAGAATAATCACATGAACAGAGTATAGTAACTGTCCTGCTAAATCCCCAGCAGGGGGTGCTGTGCTGGCCCTGTAAGACCAAGCCATCCAAGTGTATAACAGGGTAATCTAGGGCATTTCCCCTCAGTTCTACCACTCAGTAGTAATGCACACATTGTGCCTCCTTCTCAGCAGTTATGTCCACATTGTGACCCCTTACAGTAGTACTATCCATGTTGTGCCTACTTCACAGTAAGAATGCCCTCATTGTGCCCTCGCAGCAGTAATGATCACATGATGCATCCTTCACAGTAGTTACTGAATGCCTATCATTGTGCCCCAATCATAGTAAAAATGCTCACCTTGTGCCCCCCCTGAACTGTAGTAATGCCCACTTTAAGCTCCATTAATAAAGTAAAAAAAAAAAAAAAGATAAAAAAATTGCCTCATAAGCAGCATGATGCGGTCACACATAGATTGTGCTTCTGGCTGTGTAGGTGGCTGATTCCCAGGCTTTCACCGCTCGTCACACACAGCCCGCAGCGAGATGTGCTACCTGCTGCGGAGCGCCAAAGCTTAGCTCCCTGCTTCACCATGTAAACAAACTTAAGCCTCTGCACCCAGGGCACAAGCCCTGCTTGCTCCCCCTCGCTAAACCATAAAACTGCTTTAAGTATGATACCTATTCTATTTTACAGAGCAGGATATCTGACATGCAAGTGGCAAAGGGAATGGTTCGATGCAACATGCCCAAGTAAGTTGTCAGATGCATCTCTGTCCACCACAGTCCACAGGTCTGATCTGATGTTGAGTAGCATCCACACATGTTGGAAACCTGTTTTTCTTCCACAGCAGTACCCGTAGTTTAGTCATGTCATGGAGCGGTCTGCTTGAGAGCTAGCTACAGCTAATGGGAGTGTGCTGCCAGCCGGGGCACACTCCCAACATGTGTGGATACTATTCACCAGCATACTGTACCTTGAAGTGAAACAGATCAGGCCTGTGAAATGCGTTGGATGACGACACATCTGACAACTTACTTGGGCACATTGCATTGATCCTCAGGTATCCTTCCCCCTTGTGCACTATTTGTAACTCTTTAGGAGTGTCTGACCTAGGGACCTGATGTTGGGGTTGGTAACAGAGGATAGTGCGGCACAGTCAATGTATTGTGCTACTTACTGTACATTCTATGATGTGTAGGTTTGGTCTCTATACTAATTTAAAAGTCTCAGTAGCAGAATATCACAGTTTAAACCAAGTGCAAGGCAGAAATAGCATTCTTAAGTTAAATCCCTTAGAGCACCAATAGTTAACATGTGGCAGTTGTGCAATTTTTTTTCTGCTCAGAGGGTAAAAATAAGGCCACTTTGCGGCAGTGTGATCCGGCCGGCAGTTCCGTTGTCGGCCCATCTGGCTGTGAATGAAAGCATTTGTAAGACGGATTTAGATGCTGATCCGTATCTCCATCTTGTATCTTTTTCACATTTTTACCGATCTGCGCATGCGCAGACCGGAAGGACGGATCCGGCATTCCAGTATTTTGAATGCCGGATCTGGCACTAATGCATTCGTATGGGGAGAAATGCCGGATCCGGCGTTCAGGTATGTCTTCAGTTTTTTTCGCCGGAGATAAAACCCTAACATGCTACGTTTTTCTCTTTTGCCTGATCAGTCAAAATGACTGAACTGAAGACATCCTGATGCATCCTGAACGGATTACTCTCCATTCAGAATGCATGGGGATATGCCTGATCAGTTATTTTCCGGTATAGAACCCCTAATAGATTACTGAAGGCGTCTGTGTTTGCTACTTTCACACCAGTGTTTTTGCTGGATCCGTCATGGATCAGCAAAACGCTTCCGTTCTGATAATACAACCGTCTGCATCGGTTCTGAATGGATTCAGTTGTATTATCTTTATCATTGCTAAGACAGATCCTTAATGAATAGTGTTGAGCGCGAATATTAGAATATTTAATTTTTTTCGCGGATATCGGCACTTCGCTAATTTGCAAATATTTCGAATATAGTGCTATAAATTCGATATTTTGAATATTCTTTTTTTTTTTTTTTTATTGTTATATATAAGTTTTCTTTCCCACTTCCCTAAAGTTGTTCTTACCTGTCCTTAAGATTCCTGACTTCCTGGCTGCTCCAGTCAGTGCCCTTTGCCGCTTCTGCCGACTTCCGTGCATCACGGGAACGTCTCCATACTAGAATGTACAGTCGGATTGGAGAATTACGTTGAAATCGCAATTCGATTAATTCAAGTTATAATAATCGAATTGCGATTTCAACTTGGACCTGGTTTACTATGGTTGGCTTGGTAGAATTAGCGAATATGACGAATGTATTTGTCATATTCCGCAAAACAAAGATAACAAATGTATTCGTCATATTCCACAAAACGAAGATAAAGTATTCTCCATCTTCGTTTTAACTCCATATTCGTCAACTTCGCTAATTCTAGCAATCAAATAGGAAAGGTGACTATAGAGACAGCTAAGTTTAATTTGCTAAATAGAATAATTATAATAATTATCGAGTATTATAATTATTCTATTCTTTTTATTTAAAAAAAAGCAAAGTAATATGATCGCATAGCGAATTAAACTTAGCTGTCTCTATAGTCAACTTTACTATTTGATTGCTAGAATTAGCGAAGTTGACGAATAGGTAGCTAAAACGAAGATGGAGAAAACTTTGTTATCTTCGTTTTGAAGAATATGACGAATACATTCGTCATATTTGTCATCTTCGCTAATTCTAGATATCAAACCAATAGGAAAGTAGCCTTAAGTTACAATCGCAATAGGCGATTATTTAAATCGCATAATAATCGCGATAACTAGAAAAATGACGAATATTCGATCCTATGACTGATCTGAATAGCGTAAAGGGGAAGAACAAGCGTGAACGTAGCCTTAGGACACTGTCACAGGCTACATGATCTCAAGGCAACACACTATAACTAAATGCAACTATTGCTTACTTGATTATATATTCAAGCAGTAATAAATAATAGGCAAACAGCACGCGCTGATGAAAGTCACACTCTTACATACCCCACTGCATTGAACTAGGCCGTGAACAAGGTCTGGGACAAGACCAAAACATTGACCTTTGTTGTACTCAAGCTGGATGGAAAAATAGAGAAGTTCTTGATTTTATCACACATATCACTGGAGTGCCATGGTTGTTTTTCTATTTTAGCCAAAGTATAGGCAATACCTTGTCTGATAGATATTCAGCACTCCCCTTGTATGACCGTTAAACCTTCTGTTATATCCACCAGTTCTTTACTTCAGGGCTGGCACTTTGGTGACTGCTTCATGCTCACAGAGATGGAGTCTTTTTTAGCTTACTCGGCTCTCACACACAACTCCACAGTGCAGCTTCCATCTACAGGGGGTGGGACCAGCGCATACCCAGCAACTATCAGCAAACACATTTATTAAAGTGGTTTTCTGAGATTTTGATATAGATGACCTATCCTCAGGACACCTGGGACCCCTGCTGATCAGCTGTTTGAGAGGGCAGGAAGCGCCTGTGAGTGTTGTGGCCTTCTCTGTGCTCACCAAGCAAGCGCAGTACATTGTATAGCGGATGTGCTTGGCATCGCGCTCAGACCCATTCACTTCAATGGTGCTGAGCATGATACTGAGTATACTGCTGTGCTGAGTATGGCACTGTGCTTGGTAAGCTGCGACAAAGCCAAGGTGCTCACAGAGCACCCCTGCCTTCTCAAACAGCTGATCAGCGGGGGTCCTGGGTGTCGTACCCCTCATTGATCTCGGAAAACCCTTTTTAAAGTCTATGGCTCTGTGAAAACTACTGACACAACATGGATGGCATCCGTGTTCTGTCAGTGTTTTTTATGGACCATTGCCAGGAAAACCTGTCACCTGACATTTCTGTTTTAGTAACTACTGTAGTGTCCCACTGCTATGCACTGTATGTCCTATAGGCTGTGTTTGAGGAGGAAGGGAGTTCGGCATGGGCTGGCACTATCCCTTCCTCTAGGGAGAAGTAATTCAGTTGTGTGTGAGCTGTGAGTAAGGCTACATGCACTTGAACGTTGTTCGTTTCCGTGTCCGTTCTGTTTTCTTTGCGGATAGGATGCGGACCCATTCATTATAATGGGTCCACAAAAAACGCGGACAGCACACCGTGTGCTGTCCGCATCAGTTTGTCCGTTCCGTTGCCCCGCAAAAAAAAAAGTGCATGTCCTATTTTTTCAAGTTTGCGGACAAGGATAGGCCTTATTACAATGGATCCGCATATTAGGCCTCTGATAGTGACTAGGCTGTGTATTTACCATCATTATGCTGTGTTCATAGACCAGGCTGTGAATATATTACTATCATGCTATTTACATACATGTTGTCTATGGTTACCAAGGACGCAGGCTGTGGATCTCACAAATATCCAGGGATTATTTTTTGATACAACTGTACCACGGTGTATAATCCCCTATTGGGGTGTTGGAAAAATTGTATTATCATTTGTGGTACATAATTTGGGTTGTTGTGAGACACAGCGTATGGCCTGGTTGATATTATTTTTGATATATTATTTCCACTGGCTCTTTTGTTACTTCACTACTTTCTACCTGTAAAATTCCATTGAAAAACAAATCATTTAGAAGGGGAAATAAAATAACAAATAATGGGGTTGCATAAGTATGAACACCCTCTTATAAATATTGCTGTGGTTGTGTTTACCATTAGCCAATCACAAGTCATGTTAGAGTGCCTTCACACGCGGCAGAACTTGTGGCAGAAAATCTATTCCCTTTACCTTAATGGAGTTTGCAGAAATCCATGTGCTTGCTGCCCCATTAAAATGATTGGGGCTGATTTTCAGTCGCATAATTTTCTGCCACAAAATCTGCCACGTGTGAAGGCACCCTTAAATAGCAGTCAGTACTCAGCCGTCATTTAAAGTGACGGCTGAGTAACCCCAAATGAAGATTTGCTGTTCATTTAGGATTTTCCTGATATTTTCTTATTTGCATTTTACAGCAAAAGCCATGGTCTGTAAATAGCTTTCAACACATCAAATGGAGCTCATGGTTGAAAGGTATTAGTCAGGAGAAGAGTACAAAAAATTTCTAAAGCATTAGATATACCATGGAACACAGAAATTTTGGAAATGGGTCCCTCATAAATTTCTGAAAAGACTTTAAGAAAGTAGGTCTGTAAGGCTGCCAAGAGGCCTACAGCACCATTAACCCTTTCTACCACTGGCCAGTTTTCACCTTCCTGCCCAGGCCATTTTTTTGTAAATATGTCACCTTATGTGGTAATAACTTTGGAACACTTTTATTTATCCAAGCCATTCTGAGACTGTTTTCTCATGACACATTGTACTTCATGATAGTCATATATTTGAGTCAATATATTTCACCTTTATTTATGAAAAAATCCCAAATTTACCAAATTCGCTATTTTCTAAATATCAATTTCTCTGCTTTTAAAACAGAAAGCAATACCTCATAAAATATTTATTACTTAACATTCTCCATATATCTACTTTATGTTGGCATCATTTTGTAAATTTTATTTTATTTTTTTAGGACGTTAGAAGGCTTAGAAGTTTAGAAGTAATTATTATAATTTTTAAGAAAATTTCCAAAACCCTCTTTTTAAGGACCAGTTCAGGTCTGAAGTCACTTTGTGGGGCTTGTAGAAACTACACCCCTCAAGCTACTTAAAACTGATTTTACAAACTTTGTTAGGTGTTCTACAAGAATTAAACGAAAATGGAGATTAAATTTTTAAATTTCACTTTTTTGACAGATTTTCCATTTTAATACTTTTTTTATTTAACACATCGAGGGTAACAGCCAAACAACACTCAATATTTCTTACCCTGATTCTGCGGTTTACAGAAACACCCCACATGTGGTCGTAAACTAATGTAAGGGCACACAGCAGGGCGCAGCAGAAGAAAAGAAGCACCGTATGGTTTTTGGAAGGCAGATTTTTCTGGACTGGTTTTTAGACACCATGACCCATTTGAAGCCCCCCTGATGTACCCCTACAATAGAAACTCCCAAAAGTCCATTTTGGAAACTATGGGATAAGGTGACTTATTTTGGGGTACATATGATTTTTAATTGCTCTATATTATGTTTTGGAATGGCCCAGCCAGAGTGCAGACCTGAATTCAATAGAAATTCTGTGGGTTGACCCGAAGAAGGCTGTACTCAGGAGATACGTAACCTTGCAATCTGACATATTTGAAGCACTTTTGCAAGGAAGATTGGTCAAAGATTTCCAAGTCAAGATGTGCAATGCTGATAGACTACTACCCAAAAAGACTGAATGATGTCATGAATTCAAAGGGTACTTCAACAAAGTATTAGTTTAAGGGTGTGCATATTTATGCAACCACATTATTTTTGTTATTTTTAATTTTCCACCCTTTAAGATTTCAGTTTATTTTAGAACTTGGCACATTTTAACAAGGGTGTGTAAACTTTTTATATCCATTGTAAGAATATAATTATGCATAGAGCTAGGGACACTGCATGAAATATACCAAATACACGTCTCTGTGCCTGGTAAACAATGAGGGTGACAAGCTCTTTAACCAGCTAATCATGGGGTACTGAAGTCCTACTGATTTGATACTGATGGCCTATTCTAAGGATAGGCCAGGATAGGCCATCAATATTAAAGTCCTGGAAAACCCTTTTAAAATCTTATGAAAAGAGATCAGAAGAATAATGTTAACGTTTAATTTTATAATTTTTTTTATGAATTTTTGTAGTTATGTTACCTATATTGCATGGCTAGTCTATTAAATAATGAATGAACTACTGCAGTTGAAGGAACAGATGGCTATATTCTCTGACCAGCATATAACAAAAATACTGAATATAATTCAACATCATGTACTTCTCATAAAAAACCCTAGATGGCAGCAGACTCCAGTATAAGATTAGAAGCTACTGTACATACAGCACTGACAAAACATTGGAATAAAATGGTAATTAAATTTATTTGAATCAACTTCAGTTACTTACTGATTATATTTTGTCAATGTCTGTTCCACACAGTGAAAAGAAAACATAGCATAAAGTTCAATGAACTGAAAAATTATCCTCATACAGTTACCGTCAGCAAATGGAGAGGCTGCAGTTATAATTCTGTTATGTGATGATAGACTTCAATAAATGAAATAAAACATTTCTGAAATATATTTGTGTATGCCTCAGAAAATATAATTTTTAAATATCAGAAAATGAGAATATATTACAATGACTCTTTATTGGCTATGGTTGGAAAGGTTTCAATTACAAAGCCCTTAAAGGGTTTTAACAATAATAAAGCATCTATCGCAAGTGATACCTTAAAATAACCTCAAAATCGTTTATATTATTCTTTTTTTATTTAAAGAAAAAAATTAAAATAATAGATATATAATAAGTATATAATAAATTAATTAAATAATATATTTTTTCATCTATGTAGCCATTTGCGGGGTTTGTTTTTTGCAGGACAAGTTTTAGTTTTCAATGGGGCCATTTTGAGGAACACATAACTTACTGATTAACTTTTATTAACTCTTTCTTGGAGTGGGATAGGAAAATACAGCAATACTGCCACTGAGTTTTAACATTATACATTTTGCAGGGTTAATTTGCTGGCATAAATAACATAATAACTTTATTTTCTGGGTCGGTGCAACTATAGCAATACCCAATAAAGATTTTCTTTTTTTAAGCAATAAACTCCTTTTTTTTTTAAAAAAGAAGAAAATTCCAAGACCCATATTTTATTTATTTTTCTTTCCACAGAGTCATGAGAAAGCTTGATTTTTGCAGGACAACTTGTAATTTTCATTGCTATCATTTTGGGGTACATAACACTTTTTGATAGTTTTTTATTCCACTCTTTGCAACGAATAAGCATTATTATTTTTTTACAGCATTCACCGTATTGGATAAATTACATGATAATTGCATAGTCCGGGTCTTTACGGACACGGCAATACCAAACACCGTATGTCGAGGCAATTTTATTTTTGATACCGTTTCCATTGAAAGCATATTTTGTACTGAATTTTTTTTTACTTAATAAATGGAGTTTTTTTTTAGCGTGTTTTAACCATTTAATACTCCCACAAAGTGGTTGTAATAGGTGATATTGTAATAGCTTCTAAAATACAATACACTATATAGTGCATTGTATTTTAATGTCAGTGCTTTACTGACAGGCATTCACTTGGCCGCCGCCTGCCTGCACTGACATTGGCACCCCACATTCTCATAAATCTGTTAAATTAGTTTTAAAGTAGCACCATCTGACCAGACAGTTCCAGGCAGTTTAGGAAAAAGAGGACGCTGAAGGATGTGCTGCATATGCAGTGACTGCTGGTTCATTGCTAAAATGTTAATACTGTGGTTAAAAGGTTCATATTCAGGGTCACCACTTTGAAATGTTTACTGTGATCATAATTTGTGCATTGTGTATCCCAAAAGGCTGTGTAATGGTTTGGTAATGATTTAGTTCTTATGATCCGTCAGAATATAGTTGAGCGGACACCTGGATGTTCGGGTTCGACAGGTTCGGCCGAACTTCACAAAATAGTTCAAGTTCGGGTCCCGAACTTGACTCGAACTTGACCCCGAACCCGAACCCCATTGAAGTCATTGGGGACCCGAACTTTGGAGCACTAAAATGGCTCTAAAAATGTCAAGGAAAGGGATAGAGGGCTGCAAAAGGCAGCAAAATGTGGTTAAGAGCATGGCAAATATATGAAAAATGACTTTAAATAACATAAAATACGTGAAAATAAAAATGTATAATCTCGATCTAGGAGGAGGCGTACCATATCGAGTAGGAGGTTGAGGAAGCGGTGGATGTGGCAGTGTAGGTGGAAGCTGCGGTGGAGGAGGAGGAAGAGGAGGTAGCCAACACTGGTATTTGGTTTTGTTTTTTATTTTATTATTATAATTTTTTTTTTCAAATTTGAGTAGACCCCAAAACATTGGGAAATATAAAAAATAAAACAAAGAGAAAGTGTGCTGGAGTAAAACAATGGCTGGGTGAGGCTGGTATACATGTCTATTCTGCACAAGGTACGGACAAGTCCTGTGGGATCCCTGCCCGTTTTAACGACCGTGAGCTTGTCCACATTGGCTGTGGACAGGCTGTGGCGCTTGTCTGTGATAACCCCCTCCTGCCGTGCTAAACAAATGTTCAGACAATACACTGGCTGCAGGGAAGGCCAGCACCTCCAAGGCGTAAAGGGCAAGCTCAGGCCATGTGCCCAATTTGGAGACCCAGAAGTTGAAGGAGGCAGACCAATCAATCAGTCAGTACGTGTAGGCATGTGCACACATACTGCTCAACCATGCTGCACGTCCCCATGGCGGCCTTGATCCAATGGGATATCTTCCCTATCACCTTTCGATGTTCTTTTATGCACTTACCATAGTGATCACAGGTAACGGGGAATCAGGGTTCCATGCCGGAGAGAGAGCATGAGAAAAGGATACCACATCCAAGGGAGGTCAATGGATGAAATGAAATGTGATCGAGCGGAAATGTGGGACAAATTATTGAAGCAGAAGCATCAAAGTAAAGGAGGGGGCGCGCGGCAATGACCAACTCCCGACTCGGGGAGGTAGTGACGATAAATAACAATACAGGACTCTTAAGAAGCTCTGTTATTGTAATGATTAATAAAAAATTACAGGGAATGTCACTGGGGTATTTTGAATTTTTTAACATTAGACAGGAGAGGCCCTGCTGCTGCTTTGTTGACTCTAGATAACTCCTGCCTGATTGCACGTCCCCGTGATGTCCACGATCCAATTGGATATCTTCTCTATCAACTTTCGATGTTCTTTTATGCGCCTACCATAGTGAATATGGGTAACGGGGAATCAGGGTTCCATGCCGGAGAGGGAGTGTGAGAAAGAGAGACCACATACAAGGGAGGTCAATGGCTGAAATGTGATTGAGTGGAAATGTGGGACAAGTTGTTAAAGTGGAAGGGCTATGTGAATGGCCTATGGAAACCCTGCCAGCAGAGTAATCAAAAAGCATAAGAAACTGCTGCTTGCCTGATTTGCAAGGGGGTGAGTTGAAAGACAGATGGCCATGGGCTGTAGGTGCCAACTCTAATCTTTCAGCAGGGGACTGGATGGGATACAATGTGAAGGAACTTGAGGCACTGTCAGCCACCCAATCTACTTTTGTCTGTACGTGTTCTGGCCTCACCATTTGTACTGTCCTAGATGCAGTGTAGGGCGCAAATGTACTTTCTAGCGCAAAAGATGAGCATTTATCAGCCAACAATGTAACAGACGAATTAATGAAATGTTTTTCCTTGTCCACTAGGTAGAGCAGGGGTATATCACAGCCAAAATTTGGTGAATGTCACCCAACAATGTAACAGACAAATTATTTAAATGTATTTTCCTGTCCACAATGTACAGCAGGGGTATATCACAGCCAAAAATTGGCGAATATCACCCAACAATGTAACAGACAAATTAGTGAAATGTATTTCCCTGTCCACTAGGTAGAGAAGGGGTATATCACAGCCAAAAATTGGTGAATTTCACCCGACAATGTAACAGACAAATTAAAGAAATGTATTTCCCTGACCACTATGTAGAGAAGGGGTATATCACAGCCAAAAATTGGAGAATTTCACCCGACAATGTAACATACTAATTACTGAAATGTATTTCCCTTTCCATTATGCAGAGCAGGGGTATATCACAGGCAAAATTTGGGAATGTCACCCAAAAAAGTAACAGACGAATTAGTGAAATGTATTTCCGTGTCCACTAGGTAGAGCAGGGGTATATCACAGCCAAAAATTGGTAAATGTCACCCAACAATGTATCAGACAAATTAGTGAAATGTTTTTCCCTGTCCACTAGGTAGAGAAGGGGTATATTACAGCCAAAAATTGGAAAATTTCACCCGACAATGTAACAGACGAATTACTGAAATGTATTTCCCTGTCCACTATGTAGAGCAGGAATATATCACAGCCAAAAATTGTTTAATGTCACACAACAATGTAACAGACAAATTAGTGAAATTTATTTCCCTGTCCACTATGTAGAGCAGGGGTATATTACAGCCAAAAATTGGTAATTTTCACCCGACAATGTAACAGACAAATTAGTGACATGTATTTCCCTTTCCACTATGTAGAGCAGGGGTATATCACAAGCAAAAATTTGGGAATGTCACCCAAAAATGTAACAGACAAATTAGTGAAATGTATTTTCCTGTCCACTAGATAGAGCAGAGGTATATCACAGCCAAAAAATGGTGAATGTCACCCAACAATGTATCAGACAAATTAGTGAAATTACTTAAAATAACATAAAATACTTAAAAATATAAAATAATTATCTTGATCTGGGTGGTGGAGGTCCATATGGAGTAGGGGGTTAAGGAGGCGGTGGACGTAAGGGTGTAGGTGGAAGCGGCGGTGGAGGAGGATAAGGTAGCCAACACTGGTTTTTGGTTTTAATTATTTTCATCTTTTTTTTTTGTTGTTGTTTAAATTAAGGTACACCCCAAAGCATTGGGAAATATTAAAAATACAACAATGAGAAAGTGCGCTGGAGTATAACAATGGCTGGGTAAGGCCGGTATACATGTCTATTCTGCACAAGGTACGGACAAGTCCTGTGGGATCCATGACTGGTTAATTTTAATGAACGTGAGCTTGTCCACATTGGCTGTGGACAGGCAGCTGCGCATGTCTGTGATAACGCCCCCTGCCGTGGTAAACACACGTTAAAACAGGGCAGGCCAGCACCTCTGAAGAGTAAGGGGCAAGCTCAGGCCATGTGCCCAAATTTGGAGACCCAGAAGTTAAAGGCGGCAGACCGATCAGTCAGTACGTGTAGGTATGTGCACACCCACGGCTCCACCCTGTTGCTGAAATGCTACCTCCTGCTAAGACGTTCCTTATCAGCTGGTGGTGCTGGTTGTTATGGCGTGCTGACAAAGCTTTTCCACATTTTGGCCATGCTAACCCTGCCTTCTGAGGTGCTGGTGGTGCCCCAGCTGCGTTGGCGACTGATTCCTCCTCCTCTGCCTTAGCCTTGTGCTTCCACTGTTCCCGCGCAGTCAGGTGAGAATGACATCAGCAGCGCATCTACCAGCGTGCGCTTGTACTCGCGCATCTTATGATCACGCTCCAATGACGGAATTAAGAACAGAAGGTTCTCCTTGTAACGGGGATCCAGAGTGGCCACCCGGTATTCAGCACAAGTTAGAATGTGGACAACTCGGCGGTCATTTCTTAGACATTGTCCTCTGTGGGAGGTGTATCGTTTGTGTCCTCTGTATCCCCCCCAGATACGCACCAGTGATGCCCATGAGCTGGTTTGGGTGCCACCCTGCTGTGAACACTGTTCCTCCTCCTCCATCTCCTCCTCCTCATCCTCCCCCTCCTCATCCTCCAGAACTGTGCCCTGGCTGGACAATTGTATACCTGGTGTATGTTGGTGCAGGAACCCACCCTCTGAGCCACTTGTGAATGACTGGCCTGAAACCCATGTAAATAATCTCTCTTCCTCCTCCTCCTGTGCCACATTGTCTTCCATCATCTCCCAAAGCGTTTTTTCAAGGAGGCATAAAAGTGGAACAGTAACGCTGAGAACAGCATGATCGGCACTGGCCATGTTGGTGGAATACTGGAAACAGCGCAACAAGGAACACAGGTCTTGCATGGAGGCCCACTTATTGGTGGTGAAGTGGTGCTGCTTCACAGAGCGACTCACCTGTGCGTGCTGCAGCTGAAACTCCACTATTGCCTGCTGCTGCTCGCAGTCTGGCCAACATGTGCAATGTGGAGTTCCACCTTGTGGGCACATCACATATGAGGCGGTGAGCGGGAAGGCCGAAGTTACGCTGCAGTGCTGACAGGCGAGCAGCAGCAGGGTTAGAATGCCAAAAGTGCGCCCAGACGGCATGCACTTTCTGCAGCAGCCCTGACATATTGGGGTAATTTTTAAGGAATTTCTGCACCACCAAATTCAGCACATGCACCAGGCAAGGGATGTGCGTCAAACCGTCTAGTCCCAGAGCTGCTACGAGATTCCGCCCATTATCACACACCACCATGCCGGGCTTGAGGCTCACTGGCACAAACCCCTCATCGGTCTGTTGTTCCATGCCCGTCCACAGCTCCTGCGCAGTGTGGGATTTGTCCCCCAAACAGATAAGTTTTAAAACTGCCTGCTGTCAGTTATCCCTAGCTGTGCTGAAGTTGGTGGTGAAGGTGTTACGCTGACCGGATGAGGAGGCGGTAGAGGATGAAGAAGAAGAGTAGGAGGAGGAAGCAACAGGAAGCAAAGTGAAATGCCCTGCAATCCTCGGTGGTGGAAGGACATGCGCCAAACTGCTATCCACCTCAGGCCCAGCCACCACTGCATTTACCCAGTGTGCTGTTAGGGAGATATAACGTCCCTGACTGTGCTTACTGGTTCACATATCCGTAGTTAGGTGGACCTTGCCACAGATGGTTGTGCAGGTAAGGGATGGTTCACCTGGAAAAGTAGCGGCGGCTGGGAACGACGTACTGTGGGACAGCCACCGTCATAAGGCTTTAAAACTCTCCGTCTTCACCAGACAGAATGACAGCATTTCAAAGGCCAGTAATTTTGAAATGCTGGCATTCAGGGCCAGGGATCGCGGGTGGGTAGGGGGGGTTCTTCCTCTTTCGCTCCAGTGTTTGGGAGATAGACAGCTGAACTCTTCTATTGGAGATTGTGGAGATGCTTGGTGACCCAGGTGGTGGTGTTGCTGGCAGATCTGCTGTTTGCGGGGTGGCAGCTGCCACTGTCACTCTAGAGGGGGATGAAGAGGCTGAGACTGCAGTAGAAGAGGAAGCAGGAGGAGCCAGAGACCTTTCTTGGTTTTTGAGGTGTCTACTCCACTGCACTTGTCCTTTGCACTTAGATGCCTGGTCATGCAGGTTGTGGGCAGGATTAAAACGTTTATGCCTGGGGGGCTGAGCTATCGCCGGTCAGAGATGGCTGCATGTTTCTGAGCTTTGTGTCATAGTCCGTCTATTGCACTTGCTATCTGCATCTATCAGCCCTAAAATGGTGAAGATCGGGAACCCCAAAGCAGGAGAACTCCAACAAAAGCCATATTGCGGGGGGCGAAATGGATAAATTCATTAGAAAAGCGGCCTCCACATTACATAGTAACATAGTAACATAGTACATAAGGCCGAAAAAAGACATTTGTCCATCTAGTTTGGCCTGTTAACCTGATCCAGAGGAAGGCAAAAAACAACAACCTGTGAGGTAGAAGCCAATTTTCCCCACTTTAGGGGAATAAAAAAAATCAGGCAACCAGAATAACTCCCTGGAACAACGACCCCTCTCTAGTAGCTATAGCCTGTAATATTATTACGCTCCAGAAATACATCCAGGCCCCTCTTGAATTCCTTTATTGTACTCACCATCACCACCTCCTCAGGCAGAGAGTCTCACTGCTCTTACCGTAAAGAATCCTCTTCTATGTTTGTGTACAAAGCTTCTTTCCTCCAGACGCAGAGGATGTCCCCTCGTCACAGTCACAGTCCTGGGGATAAATAGATCATCTCTGTACTGACCCCTGATATATTTATACATCGTAATTAGATCTCCACTCATCTGTTTTCTAAAGTGAATAACCCTAATACTGATAATCTTTTAGGGTATTGTACTTTGTAGTTGCCCCATTCCAGTTATTACTTTAGTTGCCCTCCTCTGAAACCACTCCAGCTCTGCTATGTCTGCCTTGTTCACAGGATCCCAGAACTGTACACAGTACTCCATGTGTGGTCTGACTAGTTATTTGTAAAGTGGTAGGAGTATGAAAGGAACATAACGAATAAATGAATTATACAGGTCTGTTGTTCTGTAGCATATGCTACAGGAGCCAGAAACAGTCTTGTAGAAACCCTGGGACAAGGGTTATTTTCTGCTGATGTCTTCCATTTTTAACTGGGAAAAGGCTAAGGGGCACAGGCTTAAAGCATACCTGAGTTTTTTTATCACTTTAGTTGCCCTCCTCTGGACCTTCTCCAGCTCTTTTATGTCTGCCTTGTTCACAGGAGCCCAGAACTGTACACAGTACTCCATGTGTTGTCTGACTAGCGATTTGTAAAGTGGTAGGACTATGTTCTCATCACGGGCATCTATGTCCCTTCTGATACAACCCATTATCTTATCGGCCTTGGCAGCAGCTGCCTGAAATTGGTTTTTGCAGCTTAGTTTGCTGTTTATTAAAATTCCTAGATCCTTTTCCATGTCAGTGTAGCCATCTTGTAGCCAAAATGGCGCACACCCAGTCGCACAAAGCCAGCCCGCCGGACAGATCAGAGGAAGAAAGCGACACGGAGGAACCACAAGGTAGAGGGGCCCTCCCAATAACCAGGAATTACCTAAAGCATACATTCTGCAAAGCCATGGAGCCGTTACTCAGTGAAATCGCTGCCCTCTGCCAAGACATGAGGAAATGGGCGATCGAGTGGAGTCTCTCGAAAACCACCAGACTTTGATTCTGGACCATCAGAGGGCCACCACATGTTCACTCCAAAAATGTAGCGCTTACCTTAATGAGCTACGCAATGCCCTTGAAGACCAAGAAAACAGGGGGCGCCGTAATAACCTGCGCCTTAGAGGGATCCCAGAATCTGTGTCACCTGGGGATATCTCGGCTGCAGTGAAAACCCTGTGCACTTCGCTGCTGGGACCAGATTTTGCTCTCTATATAATTATAGAGAGAACCCACAGAGCACTACGTCCTAAAGCCAAGCCAGACGACCCTCCTAGAGACGTGATCTGTAAAACGTTTATGCCTCGCTTCAGGCTCTGATTGCACAGCGTGAAAACCACTCGTGTCTTGTCGTCAGCACATTGTCTGAAGAACTGCCACGCCAGGGAACTCCTTGGAGCTGGCTGTGGTGTGCTCGGTCCCTTGGTGCGGTGGGCCGCTCTGCTTTTGCACCCTGCTCCCTCTTCTGCTCTGCTGGTGGCTCTGTGCGACCACCGCCTCTTCCTCTGAACTAGACCGGTCACTCGCATGACCTTGATTTCATGTGGGGTCAAGGAACTGATCGTCCTCCACATCATCTTCCACCCAGTTTTCACCCCTGCCCTCCTTGTTGGTCTACAAATTGCAGAAAGCCACAGTTTCGTCATCATCCGAGACGTGCTGCGGTGGTCCTCCCATGTACTTATCCTGAAACATAAGTGGTTGGGCATCGGTGCACTCAATCTCTTCCACTTCTGTGGCAGGGCTATGTGGATGGCCCTGGGAAACCCTGCTAGCAGAGTCATCAAAAAGCAGAAGAGACTGCTGCAGGACTTGGGGCTCAGACTGCTTGGCTGATTTGCAAGGGGGTGAGGTGAAAGATTGATGGGCTGCAGGTGCCAACTCTGATCTTTCAGCGGGAGACTGGGTGGGAGACAATGTGAAGAAACTGGAGGCACTGTCAGCCACCCATTCTACTATCGCCTGTACTTGTTCTGGCCTCACCATTCGTAGAGCCGCATTAGGCCTGACCAAATAACGCTGAGGGTTCTGTCGCCTACTCGCACCTGAGGAAGGTGTTTCACTTGTGCGTGTAGCTGGCACAGATCGACCACGTCCTCTCCCTGCAACAGGAGCTCCACCAGCAGAACCACGACCGGGGCCACGTCCCTTATTTGACGATCTCCTCAATCTTTGCGTTCACCAACAAACTAACAGATGGTTTATGTCATGCGACAATGTAACCGCCAATAGTCAACAATTAAGTTCATGCCAGTGTCATAAAGAGGAAAAATTTCTTGAGGTCACACAACAGTGTGACAGGCAAATTTTATACAATTACTTCACGGTCACAATTTTTTTAAATTTGTCAACCAACAATGTAACAGCAGCATTGACCGGTTGTATTGGACTGTCACAAATGCAACATAGGCCACAAATGTATTATCTTGCACAAAATGGGTGTTTTTGTTAAACCAGAATATAACAGCGGTATTTAACGATTGTATTGGACTGTCACAAATGCAGCAAAGGCCCCAAATGTTGTATCTTGCACAAAATGGGTGTTTTTTTTTAAACCAGAATATAACTGAAGTATTTAAAGCTTGGATTGGACTGTCACAAATGCAGCAAAGGACTCAAATGTAGTGTCTTGCACAAAATGGATGTTTTTTGAAAACCAGAATTTAACAGTGGTATTTAACGCTTGTAATGGACTTTCAAATATGCAGCAAAGGCCCAAAATGTAGTGTCTAGGACAAAATGGGTGTTTTTTTTTTAAAGCAGATTATAACTGCAGTATTTAAAGCTTTGATTAAACTATCACAAATGCAGCAAAGGCCCCAAATGTATTATCATGCACAAAATGGGTCTTTTTTTAAAACCAGAATATAACAGCGGTATTTAACGCTTGTATTGGACTGTCACAAATGCAACAAAGGCCCAAAATGTAGTATCTAGTACAAAATGGGAGTTTTTTTTAAAACAAGTATATACCTGGAGTAATTAACGCTTGTATTGGACTGTCACAAATGCAGCAAACACTACATTAGCAGGATATTGCACAAAATGGGTGTTTAAAAAAATAAATAAACTGAATATAACAACAGTATTTAACGCTTGTATTGGACTGTCACAAATGCAGCAAAGGCCCCAAATGTAGTATCTAGGACAAAATGGGTGTTTTTTTTAAAGCCAGAATATAACAGCCATATTTAAAGTTTGTATTGGACTGTCACAAATGCAGCAAAGGCCCCAAATGTATTATCTTTCACAAAATGGGTGTTTTTTTAAACCAGAATATAACTGCAGTATTTAAAGCTTGGATTGGACTGTAACAAATGCAGCAAAGGCCCCAAATGTAGAGTCTTGCACAAAATTAATGGGTTTTTTTTAAAACCAGAATATAACAGCGGCATTTAAGGCTTGTATTGGACTGTCACAAATTAAGCAAAGGCCCCATATGTAGTGTCTTGCACAAAATGGGTGTTTTTTGAAAACCAGAAAATTACAGCGGTATTTAACGCTTGTATTGGACTGTCACAAATGAGGCAAAGGCCCCAAATGTTAGGTCTTGCACAAAATGGATGTGTTTTTTAAAACCAGAATATAACTGCAGTATTTAAAACTTGTATTGGACTGTCATAAATGCAGCAAAGGCTCCAAATGTAGTGTCTTGCACAATTTTTTTTATTTTTTTTTTAAACCAAAATATAACTGCAGTATTTATAGCTTGTATTGGACTGTCAGACATGCAGCAAAGGCCCCAAATGTAGGATATTGCACAAAATGGGTGTTTTTGTAAAACCAGTATATAACTGCAGTATTTAAAGCTTGTATTTGACTGTCACACATGCAGCAAAGGCCCCAAATGTAGTGTCTTGCACAAAATGGGTGTTTTTTGAAAACCAGAAAATAACAGCGGTATTAAACGCTTGTATTGGACTGTCACAAATGAAGCAAAGGCCCCAAATGAAGGGTCTTGCACAAAATGGGTGTGTTTTATAAAACCAGAATATAACTGTAGTATTTAAAGCTTGTATTGGACTGTCAGAAATACAGCAAAGGCCGCAAATGTAGTATCTTCCACAAAATGTTATTTTTTTTTAAACCAGAATATAACTGCAGTATTTAAAGCTTGGATTGGACTGCAACAAATGCAGCAAAGGCCCTAAATGTAGGGTCTTGCACAAAATGGGTGTTTTAATAAAATCAGAATATAACTGCAGTATTTAAAGCTTGTATTAGAGTGTTACAAATGCAGGAAAGTAGAGAATTTGTGGCAGACCAGAATCAATTAATGCTTATTTAATGAGTAGACGTATTACATAATTTCATATCACTTCATATATATAGTACATCTGGAATAAATATAGGTTAAAGTTGTACAGTTTAGTCCTAACGTTTCGGTCATGTCATTGACCTTTTTCAAGGGATCTGTGACTTGTAAGTGAGAGCCTCTGCCGGATGTGTACCGGTACACATCCAGCAGAGGCTCTCACTTACAAGTCACAGATCCCTTGTAAAAGGTCAATGACATGACCGAAACGTTGGGACTAAACTGTACAACTTTAACCTGATTAAATAAGCATTGATTCTGGTGTGCCACGAATTCTCTACTTTGATATTAGACGACAAATCGTCCTGTATGAGAACCCAACCCTATATAAGGGTGTGCAGATCTCATCATCCACTAGTTTGACAAATGCAGCAAAGGCCCCAAATATAGTGTCTTGCACAAAATGTTTTTTTTTTTTTTAAACCAGAATATAGCTGCAGTATTTAAAACTTGTATTGGACTGTCAGAAATGCAGCAAAGGCCCCAAATGTAGTGTCTTGCACAAAATGGGTGTTTTTTTTAAAACCAAAATATAACAGCGTTATTTAACATGTGTATTGGACTGTCACAAATGCAGCAAAGACCCAAAAATACTGCTCTTCTCTAGGGACTTTGGCACAGGGTCATTTTGAAAAAGATAGGCAGAGGAAGAGGCAGGTTCAGCAGGGGTGTTAGTGGTCGGACAGGTGCACCAGGCCAGAGCCTAAGTGGAAAGTTTGAGATGGTGCGTGCAATTACATCAAAGAATGCACCAGAGTTGGTTGAGTGGCTCACTCAGTCTTCCGCTTGTGCACCCTCCTCATCCTCTGTATCTGAACCCTCCTCACTCTCTGCTGTGTGCACCCCCAAAGACACCACCATCACAACCACTATAGCCCCTTCACTAAAGTCAGAGGAATTATTTTTCAATCTATTCCCAGACATTACCGATGCACAGCTATTCTTGGCATTGGATAAGGAAGAAGAGGTAGCAACGGCTGCCACCACCCAGCGGTCTGACGACAGTACCCAAAGCATCCCAAGGAGGGTGGTCTCCGCTGTTGCTGCCTACTCCGAGATCTCTTATGTCAGTGGTGGTGAAGGTGACGATGACGTGTCGATGGACATCACGTGGGTGCCCACAAGAGAAAACGAGGAGGGGAGTTCAGAGGGAGATACAGAGCAGCAGATAGGGAGGAGAAGGAAGAGAAGCAGGCAGAACTCGCAGTGCACAGGAGGCAATAAGCAGACTGCAAATGTATCTGGAGCGAGTAATCCACCATGCACGGTCACATAGTGCGCTTTTTTTTAACATGTCAGCTGCTGACAATAGTGTTGCCATGTGCAGCCTGTGCTGTCAACGCAGAGGTTGCGGTAAACCGAACACTCACCAAGGGATGACCGCCTTAAGAAGGCACCTGGCCTCTCTTCACCAAGCCCAGTGGGAGCAACGCTGTCAGAAGCCACAAAGCCACACTCCCGGTGCTCCACGTCGCACCTCTTCTCCTCTCTCCTCCCATTTGTCCTCCACTCCACCTTCCACCGTGCCATTGTTGAGTTCATCTGGCACAAGGCAGGCTTCCGTGGCCCAAATGTTCAAGTGTAAAAAAATGATGACGCCAGATAATCCTCTTGCCCAACGACTGACCGCTGGCTTGTCGGAAATGATAGCCTGCCAACTACTGCCATATATTATGGTGGACCCGAAGGCCTTTAGAGAATTTGTGGCCATTGGAACACTGCGATGGAAGGTCCACGGAAGGAAATATTTCTCCCAGAAGGTACATAACTTTTACTGCCCACTGGGTGAACCTTCTGACGGCTGTCAAGCATGTAACCTGTGGCACCCGTGTGGATTTGGTGTTAACGCAGGCCTGCCTCTTCTCCTCCTCCTCCTCCTACTCCATCCTCCGTCTTCTCCTGGGCATACTCCTCCTTTTCACTGCTACACCCTCTTCCGCTGAACCCCCAAAGCTCCCCAGAACCTATTTGACGCGCCAGGTGAGACATTGCCATGCTGTGCTGCGGCTTTTGTGCCTGGAAGCCAAGAGCCACACCGGTCCTGCACTGCTTTTAGCTCTGTGGTCACAGGCCGATTAGTAGCTACCCCCGCTCAATTTGACAGTTGGTAAATTGGTGTGCCACAATGGTGCCAATCTGCTGCATGCGCTCAAACAGAGCAAAATGACACACGTGCATGGTACACGTCCTGAATTTAGTCGAGCAGCGATTAGTTGCCAAATACCCCGGGGTCCAAGACATCTTGCGGCAGGCCAGGAAAATGTCTGGCCATTGTAGAAGATCTTATACAGCCATGTTTTGCTTTGCTGACGTTCAGCGACACCATATGCCCTTCAGACGTTCTGATTTGTGACAGCCCGATGCGCTGGAACTCCACCTTGTATATGCTCCATAGGCTGCTCCAGCAGCAAAGTGCCATTAACGACTACCTGTACGAACTCTGCAGCAGCACAGGTTCTGGGGAGTTTGGTTTGTTTTCACCGCGCCAGTGGCTGCTCATGCGCAACGCATGCAGACTTCTGCAGCCATTTGATGAGATCACAAAACTGGTCAGTGACATTGCACCTTGCGCCTTCTTTCTGGAGCGTACATTGTGTCATGTCATTGATCAAGCCGTCGAGAAGCAGGAGCAGGAAGATGAGGAAGTCACAATGCTGAATGAATTCCCAGGGGGGGCTACTCCATCTGAGACAAATCAGCAAAAGTCTAAAAAGGGGTCAGAGGAGGATGGTGGCTGGGGGGAGGAGGAGGGGGAGGAGCAAGAAGAGCAGGCTTTTTGGGGGATCCCTGGTGTTGTCCATGGCTGGAGGGAGGAGACCGAGGACGACATTCTCCTGGGAGATGAGCATGAGTCAGGGCTCTCCACCGCTTCCAATTTAGTTCAAATGGGGGCCTTCATGCTCCAGTGTTTAAATAGGGACCCCCGTATAAAAAGCATAAAGGGCAAGGACCAGTACTGGGTGGCAACGTACTTAGACCCCCTGTACAAACACAAAATGGAGGATATGTTACCAGCATCACAGAGTGCTGTCAGAATGCAGCATTTCCAGGTCTTGCTGAAAGAGATGCTGCATTCTGCTTTAAAGGCGCTGGCAGAGGCATTTCCACCCACAGCTAAACAGGTGCGGGTACCAATCCTACCGCGCCTGCAAGAAGAGGGCGGTTTGAAGGTGTGTTGGTCACTTCGGATATGAGATCATTCCCAGCCTAAGGGAACGTCTAGACCGTCAGGTGTCCGAATACATCGGGTTAATGGCAGATGTAGACGCTCTGAGAAGCGAGGAACCCCAGGACTACTAGGTGTCCAGGCTTGACCTGTGGCCAGAGCTGGCACAATTTGCCATGGCACTCTTGACTTGCACTTCATCAAGTGTCCTGTCCGAAAGGACATTCAGTGCAGCACGGGGGATCGTGACCAATAAGCGCACTCGCCTAGATCAGGACAGTGTGGACTACCTCACATTTCTTAAAATGAATGAGGCATGGATCTCGGAGGAATTCAACACCTGTGACGACCACGTGCAATTGAATTCCTCATGCCAGCCCAAACATATCTGCCACCACACAGAACAAAGAATGGTCCTTGTATTATGTATGTCCGGTGAATGCCTAATGTTTGGGGCCTGTACTCCACTGGTCTGCAGTAAAATATTTTTTCACTGACCGCCTAATATACCTCCAGCCACATAATCGCTATTTCTTTTCTGTCAGGTGAATGCCTAATTTTTGGGGCCTGTACTCCACTGGCCTACAGTAAAATTGTTATTCTGTGACCGCCTGATGTACCTACAGCCACATAATCACTTGTTCTTTTCTGTCAGGTGAATGCCTAATTTTTGGGGCCTATTCTGGCCTTTGGCCTACAGTAAAATTGTTATCCACTGACAGTCTAATATACCTCCAGCCACATAATCACTATTTCTTTTCTGTCAGGTGAATGCCTAATTTTTATTGCCTGTACTGGCCTACAGTGAAATTGTTATCCACTGACCGTCTAATATACCTCCAGCCACATGATCACTTGTTCTTTTCTGTCAGGTAAATACATAATTTTTCGGGCCTGTACTCCACTGGTCTACAGTAAAATAGTTATTCCGTGAACTCCTAATGTACCTCCAGCCACATAATCACTTGTTCTTTTCTGTCCGGTTAATGCCTAATGTTTGTGGTCTGTACTCCACTGGTCTGCAGTAAAATTGTTATCCACTGACCGCCTAATATACCTCCAGCCACATAATTACTTGTTTTTTTCTGTCAGGTGAATGCATAATTTTTGGGGCTGTACTCCACTGGCCTACAGCAAAATTGTTATCCACTGACCGCCTAATATACCTCCAGCCACATAATCCCTTGTTCTTTTCTGTCAGGTGAATGCATCATTTTTGGGGCCTGTGCTCCACTGGCCTACAGTAAAATTGTTATTTACTCACCATCTAATATTCCTCCAGCCACATAATCACTTGTTCTTTTCTGTCAGGTGAATGCATAATTTTGTCCATGTTGTGGGACTATTTGTGCACTTCCAGTAAGTATTTGGTGGCTGCAAATATGACCTGAAGGTATTCAGGTTCGCTTGCCATTAAAGTGAATAGGGCCCGCTGCGAACGCGCAGTTTGCGGACATTTGATCACGAACGCACGTTCGCGAAACATCCCGGTCGATGTTCGTCCATCACTAGATGTGAACCCGGCCTTAATCTACTTGCCAGTCTTTAATCGGTTGCCAAGACACAGGCTTGTCCTGTCTTAGAGACAATACCTGCTTTGGTATGCTCTGCCAAGTAGGCCTAAAGAGAAACCTTATCCAGGAAAACACCTTTCCTGAAGTGGAAAACTGCCAGAAAGCAACTTCGGCAAGGATTTTTCCCAGAGAGATAAAAAAAAAAATACATTGAATATTTACAGAAGGTTTAGAACCATTTTGAGGGCTGTGCTGGACTGTCAGTAAAGTAAACACATGTTTATGGCAATAAACTTTACTGCATGTGGAAAAGGTTAGGGTGAGTTCACACTTCTGTTATTTCCATTGTTTATTTTGAGCCAAAACTAGTAGTGAAGCCTACACAGAGATAAGGTATAAGAGAAAGATCTGCTCCTGTTCTGTGCTTTTGACCTGGTTTAGGATCACAATAACTGATGAAAATAACTGACCAAATAACTGAAGTGTAAACTTGGCCTAAAATTGTATTTCTGAGATTGACTGGAACTTGCAACTGTCAACTGCAGAAAATATATCGAGAGTGACTGCATGCCTGTGGTTGTTTGAAAGATTGCATAGTGAATCCAGAGAGAGGCTCAGAAAGTACTACTATAAAACAAAAGAGTTCACAGCGCACCTCCTCTTTCAATCTCCACATTGATACACGCTGCATGAGACATCACTGGGCTGACTCCAAGGCAAAGCAGTCACACGGTCTCTTTAACCTCTTCCGGACACAGGGCGTACAGGTACACCCTGATGTCCTGGTACTTAAGGACACAGGGCATACCGGTACGCAGGGCCGTCTTTGCCGCAGGGCAAAAGGGGCAGCTGCCCCGGGCCCAGTTGCTCCTGGGGGCCCAAGGGATCTCCGTTTCCCGACTCCCATTACCAGGGGTGTCGCTAGGTTAAAACATTCGGGGCCTGGGCCCCGGATGTTTTGTCCCAGGCCCAGAATGTTCTGCCTGCCTGCTAGAGTATTGCCTTACACAGAACGGCAATACAATTTAATGTAATCCACTGGGAAGAGGTGAAGGACCTGTGGTGACATCACAGGTCATGTGATCAGCAAAACAGGCTGTGATAGGATGACCTGGATGATGTCACCATCATGTGACCAGTGCAGGATTGGACCGGAGTGAAGAAGAGAAGGAGCCTAATGCTGATGTTTGTATATGAGGACTGGAGAGGTAAGTGAAGGGGGAGGCAGAGCAATGCTGGGAGTTGTAGTTATTTAACTAGGATGTATGTTAGGGCTGAAGGGAGGGATGTTATTGACATGGAACTGCGTGCTTGAGGTGGCTGGGGGAGGGAGTGATGTTATTTACATGGGACTGTATGTTGAAAGTGGATGGTGGGGGGGAATGATGTTTATGTACATGGGACTTAATGTTTAGGCTACGTTCACACTTGCGTTTGGGGATCCTCTTGTGAGATCCGTTTCAGGTCTCTCACAAGCAGCCCCAAATGCATCAGTTTAACCCCAATGCATTCTGAATGGATGCGGATCCATTTAGAATGCATTCGTTCGGCTCCGTATGGCCCCCCGTTCCGTTTTGGAGGCAGACCCCAAAATGCTGCAAGCAGCGTTTTTGTGTCCGCATGGCCTTGGGGAGCCAAACAAATCCATCCTGACTTACAATGTAAGTAAATGGGGACAGATCCCTTTGCATTGACACAAAATGGTGCAATTGTAAATGAATCCGTCCCCCATTGACTTTCAATGTAAGTCAGGACGGATCCGTATTGGTCCTGAACGGATGCATTTGTTTGTATTATCGGTGCAGATCCGTCCTGTACAAGTACAGGACAGATCCGCACGAACGCAAGTGTGAAAGTTGCCTTAGGGGGTGATGTTTACATTGGATTGTGCGTTGGAGGCGGCTGGGGAGGAGGTGGTGGTATTTACATGGGACTGTATGGTGGAGGGAGGATTATAACTGCAGGGGGCACTGCATATCCAGGGGACATTATAGGCGGTCTTATTACTACTGGGGGCTCTATAGGAGGGTCTTATAGATCCGCCTTATTTCTACTAAACGCACTATGGGGTCCTTATTACTACTGAGGGGTCTGTAGGGAGCTTTATTACCACTGGGGGAACAATAGGGGGCCTTATTTCTACTGGGGAATCTGTGAGGGTATTATTAATATGGGAGGGCTCTTCTAATAATGGGGGCATTGTTGAGGAGCATTATCACGGTTGGGGCAGTGCTACTAATGAGGGCATTCTAGAAGGGAATTACTATTGGTGGGACTATGCGGAGCACTATTACTATGGGAGGCAGTAATGTTTCTTCAGGATAGTATTTGGGGGTATTGGGGGGGCAGGGGTGTAACTAAAGGCTCATGGTCTCCGGTGCAAGAGTTCAGCTTGGGCTCCCCTTACCTCAGTGCATTGTGTGTCTTCTTAAGCGGCACAAGTGTCTTTGGGCCCCTTCATGCTCCTGGGCCCGGTAGCGACTGCTACCACTGCACCCCCTATAGCTACACCCCTGGGGGGGGGGGCACAGCAAGCAGCAGGATAACACTGTGGGGACTCCAGTTGGGGGATAATGATAGAATGTGAGGAAGCTAAGATGTTTGTGTGTCACACTCTGCAGAGACAAGGCGGCTGAGAGAAGTTGTCCAGACCGAGTGGAGAAGATGATGAGAGAGAAGATCTACAGAGAAGATGATGACAGAGAGGAGACGTCACCTGGAGGCCCTAGACGTGACAGGTAAGTGCTGCTGTATAGCTAGTACGGCAAAGTGTGTGGGGGGGGGGGGGGGCGAGATCCAGGGGCCCAAGTAAATTCTTGCCCAGGGTCCAATCAATAATAAAGACGGCCCTGCCGGTACGTCCTGTGTATTTCCGATCATCGCCGCGCACCTTGGCTAAATGCGCGGGGTGTCCCGGACCCCCCCCCCCGTTCTGGCGATTCATCAATTCAGACCTGCGATTTGCGGCTTTTACCTGGTGCGGCCAGTCCCCTGGATATCACATTCAGGAAGCTGTATGAGTAATACTCGCTGTATTACTCATATAGCCAATGCATTCCAATACAGAAGTATTAGAATGCATTGTAAAGGGTTAGACCCCCAAAAGTTGAACAAAGTTTTCCCCCAAAAAAATTTAGTTTCAAGTAAAAATAAACAAAAAACTAAAATTTTTTCCAAATAAAGTAGAAAAAAATTGGCACATTAGGTATCGCCGAATCCGTATCGACCGGCTCTATATACATATCACATGACCTAACCCCTCAGATGAACACCGTAAAAAATAAAAACAAAAGATGTGCTAAATAAATAATTTTTTTGTCACCTTACATCACAAAAAGTACAACAGCAAGCGATCAAAAAGGCAAATGCACCCCAAAATAGTACCAATCTAACCATCACTTCATCCTGCAAAAAATTAGCCTCTATGTGAGGCAATCGCCCACAAAATTAAAAAACTATGCCTCAGAATAGGGAGACACAAAAACATGATTTTTTTTTATTGTTTCAAAAATTATATTGTGTAAAACTTGCATATATAAAAAGTATACATATTTGGTATCGCCATGTCTGTATCGACCGGCTCTATAAAAAAATCACATGACCTAATGCCTCAGGTGAACAAAAACTGTGCTAAATAAACAATTTTGTGTCACCTTACATCACAAAAAGTAATAGCAAGCGATCAAAAAGTCATACACATCCCAAAATAGTGCCAATCGAACCATCATCTCATTTTTTTTGTTTAAAAAATTGAATCATTGTATAAAACTTACATAATTTTTTTTTTAAAGTATACATATTAGGTATTGCCACGTCCGTAATAACTTGCTCTATAAAAATATTACATGACCTAACCCCTCAGATGAATACCATAAAAAGAAAAAGAAAAACGGTGTAAAAAAGCACCGTTTATCACCTTACATCACAAAAAGTGTAATAGCAAGCGATCAAAAAGTCATACACACCCCAAAATAGTGCCAATCAAACCATCATCTCATCCCTCAAAAATCATACCCTACCCAAGATAGTTGCCCAAAAACTGAAAAAACTATGGCTCTCAGACTATGGAAACACTAAAACATATATTTATTTTTTCAAAAATGAAATCATTGTGTAAAACTTACATAAATAAAATAAAAAGTATACATATTAGGTATTGCCGCATCCGTGACAACCTGGTCTATAAAAATACCACATGATCTAACCTGTCAAATAAATGTTGTAAATAACAAAAAATAAAAACCGTGCCAAAACAGCTATTTCTTGTTACCTTGCCTCACAAAAAGTATAATATAGAGCAACCAAAAATCATATGTACCCTAAAATAGTACCAACAAAACTGCCACCCTATCTCGTAGTTTCTAAAATGGGGTAACTTTTTTAGAGTTTCCACTCTAGGGGTGCATCAGGGGGACTTTAAATGGGACATAGAGTAAAAAAAAACAGTCCAGCAAAATCTGCCTTCCAAAAACCGCATGGCATTCCTTTCCTTCTGCGCCCTGCCGTGTGCCCACAGCAGTTTACGACCACATATGGGGTGTTTCTGTAAACTACAGAATTAGAGCCATAAATATTGAGTTGGAGATCTTGGAATGTCCTGAATAAGTCAAAGCGTTTTAAAGTTATCACCACATAAAATGGTATCTTTGTAAGTTCCATTCTCGCTTGATCTGTGTCTCCCAAATGAAGTCATTGTAAGTCTAAGCTTCGAAATGTAAAGACATTTTTACTTCTATTCTCCTTGCCTTGGTGGTTGAAAGGCGAAGAATTACCATTTCTTCAACTACAAAGGGCTGGATTTCTTAATGTCAGACCTACTGTGAGATACGAAAGGAATTCAAGGCTGCACTTACATGACACCTCAACAATCCTGTCCTAGCGGCACGCCGACCTAGTTTATCAGTGTCTACAGGATAACCCTATGCAGAATATAGCTTTTCTTTGAAATGTATGTAACTCTCACAATCACTTTATCATAACACCTGCAGTTAAGCAATTCCTGATCCCTGTCATCGGTATGAGCAGACTGTTCTCAGTGCGCACTTGAATTCTAAGAATCAGCTTTGAGTTTGCAGTATAAGGAGACCTACTGGAAGAATATTTAAAAAGCCCCTTAAAGGAATATTCCAGGTTATAACCTATGTCCTATCCACTATATAAGGCATAACTATTAGATTGGTGCGGGTTAATGTTGAGCACGAATATTCGAATAGCGAATTTATATTGCGAATATTGCCACTTCGAGAATATTTAGAATATAGTGCTATATATTCGTTATATCGAATATTCAGCTTTTTTTTTCCATCTGAACACATGATTTTTCTTGCTTGTGGGCCAATGAGAAGGAAGCAATGTCAAGTTCACAACAATACTTAGTGCACCAATTAGTAATCTGTAGTCAGACCTGCTAAAATGTGAAGTTGCACGTAAAAATATTGTAATGACTGCTGATTAGCTCAATCGCAAATATATTGGAGCACTTGACTCTATCTGCATATAAAGCTATTCTAATGTTCTGCCGTGCCAACCATTTTCTCCAGTCTCAGGAGAAACTCATGAAACTTCTAGCAGCTTGAAAAATGTAGCCAAAGTGACCCACATCTGTATTTCGTGCTACAAATTCGCATTATGCGATTTTTACATTTACAATTTTTCGCATTCAATAAAATAATCTCGAATTGTCGAAATTCGCGAATATATAACGAATATTCTACAAAAAATTAGTGAAATATTACAAATTCGAATATAGCCCCTGCCGGTCATCTCTAGTGCAGGTACGACTGCACCACACCACACACCAACATCAACTCTGCACTGGTGCTTCCAGATTACGGTAGATTCTTCTTAACAGTGGTAACCCTCCTCACAACACACACACACACTACGGCATGCTGACTGGTCCCAACCTGGTTTCTCTACAGGTCTCTAGCTGCTTCAGGCAGGGGCGTAACTAGAACTGACTGGGCCCCACAGCAAATTTTTTACAGGGCCCCCCTCCCTTAGGGTCCATTCAGACATCCGCAAGTGTTTTGCGGTCCACAAAATGCGGATCCGGAAAACACGGATACCAGCCGTGTGCGTTTCGCATTTTGATAGTTCCCTATGATTGAAATGCCTATTCTTGTCAGCAATTGCAGACAAGAATAGGACATGTTCCATCTTATTTGAAATTAATGGGTTTACACCTGTGTCCCGCAAAATTGTGGAACGGATGCGGACCCAGAACAACGGACGTGTGAATGGACCCTTACTTAAAATAAAACCTTTGAAAAAAACTATTTGTCTTTGTATCACCATTTTTTGACAGCTATAACTTTTTTTTTTATTTCTGCCTAAAGAGCTGAAGCTTTTTTTCAAGTGGATGAATTGTAGTTTTTATTGGTACCCTTTTTGAATTAAAATTATTAATATTTTTTAATAGTGAAGACATTTTTGGACATGGCAATGCTTTTTTTTAATGTGTATTTACCTATATTTAAAACACTGTGAAAGGGGGTGATTGGAACTTTCATCCCAACCTCTGCCCACTCCTTCCTCTGCCAGCCTCCCCTCTCTGCCTCCGCTGCTCTGCCATATACTAGTGCTTATTATGACACACATATGCATGCACCGGATGCCAGCCCAGAACCATCCTGGCATCACATTTGTACATATGTAACTTAAAAGAGTTAATAAGCACTAGTAGATGGCGCAACAGCAAGCAGAGAGGGGAGGCTGCCACGTACTGCATGCTATAGTACAGGAGGCTGGCAGAGGAAGCGTGGGCAGAGGTTGTGATCTGGCTACCTGGCAGCTACATGCTGAAGGCTTCAGCATGCAGCTGCCAGGTGGTGACCCCAGCATCTGCCAGCCTCCTGTATTATAACAGAAGCAGATGAAGGCATTTTATTATATAGGAGGCTGGTGGGACTGGGATGGCAGCCTGTGGCAGCTACATGCTGCAGCCTGCCATGGCTTTACACTCAGAACTTTGCCTGCTGCTGTACCTGGCCTTACCTCTTCTCCTCTCCAAGTCTGTGAACTTGACAGACTGGGAGAAGAGGAAAGGGTTAACTACTTTGACTCTGTCCTGTCCTCCTCTTTCCTCATGCCCAGAGAGGCCCCAGAACCACTGTGCACGCATGCGCAGCAGCAGCAGGCAAGGGGGGGAGGGGGGCCCAGGCACATACCTGAAAAGTGCTGTGCAGCATGCTTGTTGTGCCTCCCTTCACCCTCTGCCATGATGCGCTGCTTCTCCCAGCCTCCCCGCCCCTTGAGGAGGGCTTCATTTGGGGTGGGCTGCCACTGTGCTGCCTGAAGAGATTACTATGCATAGCGTGCTGCCGACTTGCTCTCTGGCAGGTGTCACGCTATGCAGGCAGACGAGGCAGCACAGCAGATAATCATGCATGGAATCGCCCGCCGAAGCGGGCCCTGTGTTGATGAATGGGGGGTGTAGGATTGATGGGGGGGGGTGTAGGATGGATGGGGGGGGGTGTAGGATGGATGGGGGGGTGGACGGGCCTGGCCCCGGCCCCTATGTGACCACACCAAATGTAAAGGGGAGGGGATTTAGAGGGGTTGTTTTCGGGGGTGGAGCCGGCCTGAAAATGTAAAGTTATTTACACACAGTAAGTGTGTGTGAGACACTGCTCCTGGGCCCCTTGTCAGCCCGGGCCCCGAAGCAGCTGCTTCCTCTGCTTCCCTGGTAGTTACGCCACTGGCTTCAGGGTGTGGGAGCTAGGAGATGGAAGTTGGCAAAATACCATATACCACAGTGCCGCACAATATCTTGCAACAAAACCTATCCCTCAGAGTTGGCCATTAATAGCGGCCATTTTCTCTACTTTTCTCTCCTCTCTGATTAAGATATGGAGCAGGGTGCTTAGGAGGTGAGATGTGGGATATAGTTTAATTAAGGAGGGTATGTCGCTGGCTTGGAAAATGAGTACCTGATTCTCACAGAGTTAATTACCACTATAGCCTATTCTGTACCCAGCCAGTGGCAGAGATGGGGGCTTGGGTGCCCCCTGGGCATCGTCCCTCCGGAGAACTTTCCCTACAAGGTCTATGGCCAATCTGCCCCTATACACAGGATACATACACAGATACTACTATGTACAGAATGGAAACAATAATCTTTATTACAGTATCGTACTCACCAAACAGTGTTAGCTCTAATCAAATATATTTTTGTATGACAAAATACAAAGAGTGGTCCATATCACTATGTACAAAAAGACATAAGTTATACCAGCTGTACATATATAATTATATACAGGAAATACCCAGGTTACACCAGCATGGTCCATGTCACTATATACTGTACAAGAAGAAGTATAACTTATACCAGCTGTACATATATTATTATATGCAGGAGAGACCCAGGTTACACCAGCATGGTCCATTTCACTATATACAACAAGAAGTATAACTTATACCAGCTGTACATTAGTGATGAACAGCATAGGCAATATTCATTTTCGCAATATATTTTGCAAATTTTTCTTATAAAATTATCAAATTCTAGAATTTGTGATCATGTCATTATTTTTGTGATTGCGCAAATCACATACTAATGATGCACATATTTTTTCACAATACATGCAACTTCACATTTTATCAGGTCTGAGTAGATATTACTGATTGGTGCACTAAGCATTGTTGTGACATCACAGCACTATGTCTATAGCATGTATGTATAGACAGCAGATAAACAGTAATTCCTATCACACTACCTAACACCCTGCACTGGAATAACTAACTCCCACTAACTATCTGTATTATATACAGTACAGACCAAAAGTTTGGACACACCTTCTCATTCAAAAAGTTTTCTTTATTTTCATTAGAATAAAAAGGTAGCAGGCACACTCATAAATGGGATAAATATAATGGTCTTTATTTATTTATTTATTTCTTTATTTTCATGACTATGAAAATTGTAGATTCACACTGAAGGCATCAAAACTATGAATTAACACATGTGGCATTATATACCTAACAAAAAAGTGTGAAACAACTGAAAATATGTCATATTCTAGGTTCTTCAAAGTAGCCACCTTTTGCTTTGATTACTGCTTTGCACACTCTTGGCATTCTCTTGATGAGCTTCAAGAGGTAGTCACCTGAAATGGTTTTCACTTCACAGGTTTGCCCTGTCAGGTTTAATAAGTGGGATTTCTTGCCTTATAAATGGGGTTGGGACCATCAGTTGCGTTGTGGAGAAGTCAGGTGGATATACAACTGATAGTCCTACTGAATAGACTGTTAGAATTTGTATTATGGCAAGAAAAAAGCAGCTAAGTAAAGAAAAACGAGTGGCCATCATTACTTTAAGAAATGAAGGTCAGTCAGTCAGTCCGAAAAATTGGGAAAACTTTGAAAGTGTCCCCAAGTGCAGTCACAAAAACCATCAAGCGCTACAAAGAAACTGGCTCACATGCGGACCGCCCCAGGAAAAGAAGACCAAGAGTCACCTCTGCTGCGGAGGATAAGTTAATCCGAGTCACCAGCCTCAGAAAATCGCAGGTTAACAGCAGCTCAGATTAGAGACCAGGTCAATGCCACACAGAGTTCTAGCAGCAGACACATCTCTAGAACAACTGTTAAGAGGAGACTGTGTGAATCAGGCCTCCATGGTAGAATATCTGCTAGGAAACCACTGCTAAGGACAGGCAACAAACAGAAGAGACTTGTTTGGGCTAAAGAACACAAGGAATGGACATTAGACCAGTGGAAATCTGTGCTTTGGTCTGATGAGTCCAAATTTGAGATCTTTGGTTCCAACCACCGTGTCTTTGTGTGACGCAGAAAAGGTGAACGGATGGACTCTACATGCCTGGTTCCCACCGTGAAGTATGGAGGAGGAGGTGTGATGGTGTGGGGGTGCTTTGCTGGTGACACTGTTGGGGATTTATTCAAAATTGAAGGCATACTAAACCAGCATGGCTACCACAGCATCTTGCAGCAGCATGCTATTCCATCCGGTTTGCGTTTAGTTGGACCATCATTTATTTTTCAACAGGACAATGACCCCAAACACACCTCCAGGCTGTGTAAGGGATATTTTACCATGAAGGAGAGTGATGGGGTGCTGCACCAGATGACCTGGCCTCCACAGTCACCGAACCTAAACCCAATCTAGATGGTTTGGGGTGAGCTGGACCGCAGAGTGAAGGCAAAAGGGCCAACAAGTGCTAAGCATCTCTGGGAACTCCCTCAAGACTGTTGGAAGACCATTTCAGGTGACTACCTCTTGAAGCTCATCAAGAGAATGCCAAGAGTGTGCAAAGCAGTAATCAAAGCAAAAGGTGGCTACTTTGAAGAACCTAGAATATGACATATTTTCAGTTGTTTCACATTTTTTGTTATGTATATAATTCCACATGTGTTAATTCATAGCTTTGATGCCTTCAGTGTGAATCTACAATTTTCATAGTCATGAAAATAAAGAAAACTCTTTGAATGAGAAGGTGTGTCCAAACTTTTGGTCTGTACTGTATATGAGCTAACTATCTAATGTAATTAAATAGGGATCCAGATGAGTCTGCAAAGCACAGAACACAGCAATGACACTGCTCTCTCTCTCTCTCTCTCTCAGAACTGCAAAAAAAAAAAAAAAAACTGCTGAAAATGGCTGCTGTGGAGTTTCCTATATAGTAAAGGGGTAGGCAACTTTCCTATTGGTTGCTAGGGATGTTGCTAAGCTCTGACAAAGATATTGCAGCCTTGTCATTGGCCCACAAGCAAGGGAGGTTACTGATGAAAAAAAATCTAGAATATTCACGATTGCGAATATATAGCACTATATTCAACGTCTTCGCTAATTCTCGAAGATAAAAATTTGCCATTTGAATATTCGCAATCAACACTACAGTACATATATAATTATACTAGCAGAAGGACCCGGCTTTGCACGGGTATATTTTATCTTTTTCATGTAATGTTTGTGTATGTCATTAAAAGATATCGACAGTATCCACTATAACACTGTCATCTACAGCGCCCTGCCCCTTTAAAGCTGACCTACAACAGTGAAGAAAAAATGGCTGGGTTGTTATGGAAACCTGGTGTAAAACTGTGTGTATGTGGAGACTAAGGGCCTGCAAGCTTCTATTAGCTGATAAGTCATGTGACCAGTTTTCAATTTGCCAATGCATTTTTGGGGAATATCTCACGCAGGGATGTCCGTTTGAAGAGCTCACTCTCAGACAGCAGCACTGTGCTGAGTGTGAGCTGCAAGGAGAATGTCACCGTGCCCCCCCACCCCTGAAGCTGACAGAAGTTGATTTTTGCCTTAAATTTTTCAATCCCTGTTGGCTACAGTGTGTGAGGGAGCGTGGCCTAACCAGATTGGGGCATGGCTTAGCCGGTCCTTGGGGTGGGGTTTTTAAGTCCATCTTTTGAGGGTGGCCTGAATGGACACCCTACCTGCCCCCTGAACTGTCACCTCCACAGCACTCCACTCCCTTAACAGTGTCATCCTCAGTGCCCTGCCCCTTTAAAGATGACCTGCAGCAGTGAAAAAAAATGGCTGGGTTGTTATGGAAACCTGGTGTAAAACTGTGTATGTGGAGACTAAGGACCTGCGAGCTTCTATTGGCTGATAAGGGATATGTGACCATGGCAGTTGGGCTATGAAGAGAAAGACCTGCAGGCTTCTATTGGCTAATATAGGTCATGTGATGTGCCATATTTGCATTTTTGGGGAATATCTCAGGAACGGTACGTCCTAGAGAGCTGTGACCCCCGCACAAGATTTCTTTCCAGGTAGGGATGTGTATACCAAGTTTCGTTGAAATTGATGGTTGCGTTTTTGAGTGATCGCAGAATATACATACATATATATATAAGTCCTTTATATATTGTGGGGATGTGCTCGTGGTAGGCTACGGTAGCGGCGGCAGTATTGAGGCAATCACAGACAGTCTTTGTGATACACCGTGACTTTATTTACACCAAAGGCATAACAGGCAATGTGCAGACCACACAGGTGCATATCCACATAGTGAATAAAGCAAAAGTCCTTCCATAGAAAATAAAAAGCAGGTTTGAGTCACCTTGTTTTGGACAGACCACAGCAGTTCTGCAGGCTTGTAAGCTACCTGCCTTTGTCTCCCTCAGGTCAGAGCCCCTTTGGCTCGTAGCACCACAGGTCCCAGGGCTATCCTTCAATGTGTGCTGCGCCCAGACTCTCCTTCACCAGCACCTACTCTGTCTGTGGAAATCTCCAGCACAGCAAGACACACCCCACCCCCATCATCAGCAGGCTGGGTTCTTTAAAGGCCCAGCTCCACCAAAAACCTGGGCTGGCCGTGGGGAACAGGCACCCCCCCCCCAGCTCTTTACCTGTTCCCAGTAAGAACCAGCCCGGTCACGCTGCGCCAGCAGCATTCACCCTGTAACCGCAATGGTGGCACGTATTGTCCGTCCATTATTATTCCGGGGACTCTCCTACAATATATATAGATAGAGGAGATACCCAGGTTATACCAGCCTGGTCCATTTTACTATATACAAGAAGATTTACAACTTATACAATCTGTACATATATAATTATATAGATTACATACCCAGGTCATACCAGCATGGTCCATATCACTATATAAGAAAATGTATAACTTATATCAACTGTACATATATAATTATATACAGAAGGTACCTAGGTTACACAAGTATGGTCTATATCACTGTACACAAGAAGACACAACCTATACCAGCTGTACATACACTATTTACCAAAGGTTAGGGATGATTGGCCTGTGGGTGAAATTTCAGGATGAACCTAAAATGCACTCTAACCTTTATAGTTGAATTTAATGTGGCTTTCACTAGACTTTTGAATGCACATGTCCAACTGTTCAATATTTCAGTACTTTTTGCACAACTTACTGTTCTCTAACAAGGAGCTTAATGGCCAAATTGAATTGCCCAATACATTTCCTGGTTCAATTAGAATTGGTATTTAAACAGTCCTCATCATACTGTTCACATTCTGATATCATGAGACCAAGACGACATCTAACAATTGATCAACAGTACTTCACCATTGCTAGATTTCAAGCAGGATATTCTCAGACGGAAGTGGCCACTGAGCTTAGAGTGTCATAGAGTATCATCAGCAGGTTGCAACAGAGATACAGAGAGACTGGAAGAGTCACAGAATGGCATAGAAGTGGACATCCTTTGCCAAATCCCATACTGATGACTGATTCTTTGTGAACAGTGCCCTGGGGAACCTAATAATAAATGCCACACAACTCCAGGAACATTTAAGGGAGGTGAGAGGCACCCAAATGTCACGTCAGACGATTTGAAACCGTTTAAATCAGCGTGGTCTGCGTGCTAGACAACCTGCAAGGGTACCTGACCACACCACCAGGCACAGGCGTCATTTTATTGCATGGGCCAGGGAGCATCTACGCTGGATGAGGGACTAGTGGGCCTCATTGCTGTTCACTGATGAGAGTTGATGCACACTGAGCAGAAATGATGGCCGCCAACGGTGTTGGAGAGGTCAAGGAGAGTGCTATGCATCAGCCAGTGTTGTCATCAGACGAGCCTTTGATGGTGGTGGTCTTGGTGTGGGCAGGTGTGTCTAGCCAATACAAAACTGCCCTACACTTTGTGACTGGTACAGTGATATGCTCAACAGGATGAAACATTGTTGTCGAGCTGTAATTGATGCTCAAGACCACATGACAAGTTTTTGAGACATTGACATTTTTTGTGGGGGTATGCCCACCACTGTTGTTGGCTTTTGTTTCAATAAAATGTTTGAGATGAGGAAATCACCATTGCATGCTTCTACTTAAATGCCCTACTTTCATTATAAAATATCACTGTAGCGTGAACATTTTACACTTTCCATAAATTTCACCCGAAAAACAAATATCCCTAACTTTTTGTGAGTAGTGTATATAACTATAAACAGGAAATGCCCAGTTTATACCGGCATGCTCCATATCACTATATACAGGAAGATGTATAACCTATGCTAGTTGTACATATGTAATCATAAATAAGGCATGTGTCCCAAACTCCTAAGGCAGCCTGCAGTAGACTAGTGCCAGCATTCATACAGATAAATTAGCGCAGGGTGTATGTATAGTAGATAAGTAAGTATCTATGGCCCTGGGTTCTGTGGAAAATCACTTATATCCTTTAGAGGAAACTCAGGCAGAGGCAGAGCAGAGGCACTGGACAGTGGACGTTGCACCCAGGCTTAGCTCCCGCCTGCTGGTGAAAACTGTTTCAATAGACACAGCGCTGGATCATGGCAATGTGATGTCATGTGCACAGCGCACTATGTGGACTTGCTGCCTGCCATGGGGATACTTAAAGGGACCCTGTAGCCACTAAAAAGGAGGACTTTTGGCCATCTGTCCTGGCCTTGCGCTGGACGGAGGGCCAGGAGTCTGAAAACCGGACTGTCTGGCCTAAAACTGGATGTTTGGCCAAACTGGGCCCAATCTATGCCCTAAGCTTATGTACTATTATAACTAGAACGTCACATCTCCACTTTCTAGCTGACTAAAAGGCAAAAATATGACTGTATCTGTCTCCAGCAGCAGCTCCTCCTCAGCACACACTTTAATTCTACCTGCATACTACCGATTTTCAGGGAATTGTTATTTATCATCTCACTTGTGGACTGCTTGAGGACTTTTATGTGTTTAGGACCTGCATAATAAGATTAACAGCAATAACACCATTAGCCACTAGTTGCTAGCTTGACCTTTGCTTTGCTTAACACATATACAGCACAGTATATCATACAGTACAATACATTTTTATCATAATGAAATCTCTTATCATCAATGCTTTTCTTACTTTCCCCAGTGTGGCTCACATGCAACCTCCATTGCGTCCTGCCAAATGGGTTTAACCCCCCAGAGTGGTGCTATGTATTCGCATTGACTTTTCCCATTAATGTTCCACCACGTACAGGGACCTATGCAAACAAGGTGTATGCCCACCAAATTAGTGCCAATCTAACCATCACCTCATCCCACAAAAAATGATGCCCTACCTAAGACAATCGCCCAAAAAAAAAAAAAAACTATGGCTCAGAATATGGAGACAATTTAACATCAATTTATTTTTTAAAGCTGTTATTGTGTAAAACGTAAGTAAATAAAAAAAGTATACATATTATGTATCGGCGCATCCGTAAAACCATGCTCTATAAAATATGACATGACCTAACTCCTCAGATGAACACTGTAAAAAAAAAAAGGTAATAGCAAGCGATAAAAAAGTCATATACACCCCAAAATAGTGCCTATGAAACCGTCATCTCATCCCGAAAAAAAATAGCCCAAGATAATCGCCAAAAAACTAAAAACTATGGATCTCAGACTATTGAGACACTAAAACATGATTTTTTTTGTTTCAAAAATGAAGTAATTGTGTAAAACTTACATAAATAAAAAAAGTATACATATTAGGTATCGCCGTGTCTGTAATAACCTGCTCTATAAAAATATCACATGACCTAACCCCTCAGATGAATACCGCAAAAAAATTAAAATAAAAACGGTGTAAAAAAAGCCTTTTTTTTCACCTTACATCACAAAAAGTGTAATAGCGAGCAATCAAAAAGTCATACGCACCCCAAAATAGTGCCAATCAAACTGTCATCTCATCCCGAAAAAAATTAGCCCCTACACAAGACAGTTGCCCAAAAGATAAATAAAACTATGGCTTTCAGAATGTGGAGACATTAAAAAGAAGCGGAGCGGAGGACAGACAGTGCCAGACTGATGCATTCTGAGCGGATCCGCATCCACTCAGAATGCATTAGGGCTGGACGGATCAGTTCGGGGCTGCTTGTGAGAGCCTTCAAACGGAACTCACAAGCGGAGCACCGAACGCTAGTGTGAAAGTAGCGTTAGATAAACCAGTAACTCATCCATACCTTGGCCCTTATGGAGCAGTTATCCAGACAAGAGCAATACTATAAGGCGTCATGCACATGACCGTAGTTTCGTCTGCATCCGTTCATTATGTTTTGTGGAATGGTTGCGGACCCATTTATTTCATGGGGTCTGCATAAAATGCGGACAACACACCATGTGCTGTCAGCATCCATATGTCTGCTCTACAGCCCTACAAAAAAGATAGAAGGTGCCCTATTCTTTTTCATTTTGAGGACAAGGATAGGACATTTCTACAGGAGTTAAAAAAATAAAATGCCAGCAGGCATGTTTTGCAGATCCGCGATTTGTGGACCACAGAACGGAAACAGTAGTGTTCATGAAGCTTAAGTCTTACCCTAGAAAACCCCATAATAATAACACAATTTCATTTCTACTCTAGTTTGTGCAGGAACATGGGTGCAACAACACTCCATATTTTTCTTGAAAAAGCAGAGGTGCTGCTTTCCACTCAGGACATGTTCACTATTCAGCAGACTACCTTCTAATCAGCAATACATAGACCCATGTCATGATCTCCTACCTTCGGTCACCAATGCTCTCCAGTCAACCGGCTCCTAGTCATTAGGGATGAGCGAACTCGAACTGTATAGTTCGGGTTCGTACCGAATTTTGGGGTGTCCGTGACACGGACCCGAACCCGGACATTTTCGTAAAAGTCCGGGTTCGGGTTCGGTGTTCGTCGCTTTCTTCGCGCTTTTGTGACGCTTTCTTGGCGCTTTTTGAAAGGCTGCAAAGCAGCCAATCAACAAGCGTCATACTACTTGCCCCAAGAGGCCATCACAGCCATGCCTACTATTGGCATGGCTGTGATTGGCCAGAGCACCATGTGACCCAGCCTCTATTTAAGCTGGAGTCACATAGCGCCGCCCGTCACTCTGCTCTGATTAGCGTAGGGAGAGGTTGCGGCTGCGACAGTAGGGCGAGATTAGGCAGATTAACTCCTCCAAAGGACTTGATTAACTGATCGATCTGCAGCTGTGGATCATTGAGCTGCTGATCCTCAATTGCTCACTGTTTTGAGGCTGCACAGACCGTTTGTCAGTCTCATTTTTCTGGGGTGATCGGCGGCCATTTTGTGTCTTGTGGTGCGCCAGCACAAGCTGCGACCAAGTGCATTTAACCCTCAATGGTGTGGTTGTTTTTTGGCTAAAGCCTACATCAGGGTGAAGCTGTGACACCAAGTGCATTTAACCAGCAATAGTCTGTTCATTTTTTGGCCATATACAAAATCAGGGGCAAGCTGCGCCTGTCACCAAGTGCATTTAACCCTCAATGGTGTGGTTGTTTTTTGGCTAAAGCCTACATCAGGGTGAAGCTGTCACACCAAGTGCATTTAACCAGCAATAGTCTGTTCATTTTTTGGCCATATACAAAATCAGGGGCAAGCTGCGCCTGTCACCAAGTGCATTTAACCCTCAATGGTGTGGTTGTTTTTTGGCTAAAGCCTACATCAGGGTGAAGCTGTCACACCAAGTGCATTTAACCAGCAATAGTCTGTTCATTTTTTGGCCATATACAAAATCAGGGGCAAGCTGCGCCTGTCACCAAGTGCATTTAACCCTCAATGGTGTGGTTGTTTTTTGGCTAAAGCCTACATCAGGGTGAAGCTGTCACACCAAGTGCATTTAACCAGCAATAGTCTGTTCATTTTTTGGCCATATCCCAGTCTAATTCTGTCACTAAATCCATACCGGTCACCCAGCGCCTAAATACTAGGCCTCAAATTTATATCCAGCTAAATCTGTCCCTAGTGCTGTAGCTGGGCGAGTTATTTAGTGTCCGTTCAAGCACATTTCTTGTTCTGGGTTGAAATACAATTCCCAATTTAGCAATTTCATAATTTAGTGGTTCCTGCTATATCAGAGCTCTTTGAAATCTATCCCAAAAAGGGTATATAATATTGAAGGTGCACATAGGGTCATTCAGAGTAACTTCACACACACCCGCTACTGTGTATTTCCAAGTCTAATTCTGTCACTAAATCCATACTGGTGACCCAGCGCCTAAATACTAGGCCTCAAATTTAATTCCCTCTAAATCTCTCGTTACCCACCGCTGTACTGTTGTTGCTGGGCAAGATATTTAGTGTCCGTCAAAGCACATTTTTTGTTCTGGGTTGAAGTACAATTCCCAATTTAGCAATTTCATAATTTAGTGGTTTCTGCTATATCAGAGCTATTTGAAATCTATCCCAAAAAGGGTATATAATATTGAAGGTGCACATAGGGTCATTCAGAATAACTTCACACACACCCGCTACTGTGTATTTCCAAGTCTAATTCTGTCACTAAACCCATACCTGTCACCCAGCGCCTAAATACTAGGCCTCAAATTTAAATCCCTCTAAATCTCTCGTTACCGTTGTCCTGTTGTAGCTGGGAAAGTTATTTAGTGCCCGTCAAAGCACATTTTTTGTTCTGGGTTGAAGTACAATTCCCAATTTAGCAATTTCATAATTTAGTGGTTCCTGCTATATCAGAGCTATTTGAAATCTATCCCAAAAAGGGTATATAATATTGAAGGTGCACATAGGGTCATTCAGAATAACTTCACACACACCCGCTACTGTGTATTTCCAAGTCTAATTCTGTCACTAAATCCATACCGGTGACCCAGCGCCTAAATACTAGGCCTCAAATTTAATTCCCTCTAAATCTCTCGTTACCCACCGGTGTACTGTTGTTGCTGGGCAAGATATTTAGTGTCCGTCAAAGCACATTTTTTGTTCTGGGTTGAAGTACAATTCCCAATTTAGCAATTTCATAATTTAGTGGTTTCTGCTATATCAGAGCTATTTGAAATCTATCCCAAAAAGGGTATATAATATTGAAGGTGCACATAGGGTCATTCAGAATAACTTCACACACACCCGCTACTGTGTATTTCCAAGTCTAATTCTGTCACTAAACCCATACCTGTCACCCAGCGCCTAAATACTAGGCCTCAAATTTAAATCCCTCTAAATCTCTCGTTACCGTTGTCCTGTTGTAGCTGGGAAAGTTATTTAGTGCCCGTCAAAGCACATTTTTTGTTCTGGGTTGAAGTACAATTCCCAATTTAGCAATTTCATAATTTAGTGGTTCCTGCTATATCAGAGCTATTTGAAATCTATCCCAAAAAGGGTATATAATATTGAAGGTGCACATAGGGTCATTCAGAATAACTTCACACACACCCGCTACTGTGTATTTCCAAGTCTAATTCTGTCACTAAATCCATACCGGTGACCCAGCGCCTAAATACTAGGCCTCAAATTTAATTCCCTCTAAATCTCTCGTTACCCACCGCTGTACTGTTGTTGCTGGGCAAGATATTTAGTGTCCGTCAAAGCACATTTTTTGTTCTGGGTTGAAGTACAATTCCCAATTTAGCAATTTCATAATTTAGTGGTTTCTGCTATATCAGAGCTATTTGAAATCTATCCCTAAAAGGGTATATAATATTGAAGGTGCACATAGGGTCATTCAGAATAACTTCACACACACCCGCTACTGTGTATTTCCAAGTCTAATTCTGTCACTAAACCCATACCTGTCACCCAGCGCCTAAATACTAGGCCTCAAATTTATATCCAGCTAAATCTGTCCCTAGTGCTGTAGCTGGGCGAGTTATTTAGTGTCCGTTCAAGCACATTTCTTGTTCTGGGTTGAAATACAATTCCCAATTTAGCAATTTCATAATTTAGTGGTTCCTGCTATATCAGAGCTCTTTGAAATCTATCCCAAAAAGGGTATATAATATTGAAGGTGCACATAGGGTCATTCAGAGTAACTTCACACACACCCGCTACTGTGTATTTCCAAGTCTAATTCTGTCACTAAATCCATACCGGTGACCCAGCGCCTAAATACTAGGCCTCAAATTTAATTCCCTCTAAATCTCTCGTTACCCACCGCTGTACTGTTGTTGCTGGGCAAGATATTTAGTGTCCGTCAAAGCACATTTTTTGTTCTGGGTTGAAGTACAATTCCCAATTTAGCAATTTCATAATTTAGTGGTTTCTGCTATATCAGAGCTATTTGAAATCTATCCCAAAAAGGGTATATAATATTGAAGGTGCACATAGGGTCATTCAGAATAACTTCACACACACCCGCTACTGTGTATTTCCAAGTCTAATTCTGTCACTAAACCCATACCTGTCACCCAGCGCCTAAATACTAGGCCTCAAATTTAAATCCCTCTAAATCTCTCGTTACCGTTGTCCTGTTGTAGCTGGGAAAGTTATTTAGTGCCCGTCAAAGCACATTTTTGTTCTGGGTTGAAGTACAATTCCCAATTTAGCAATTTCATAATTTAGTGGTTCCTGCTATATCAGAGCTATTTGAAATCTATCCCAAAAGGGTATATAATATTGAAGGTGCACATAGGGTCATTCAGAATAACTTCACACACACCCGCTACTGTGTATTTCCAAGTCTAATTCTGTCACTAAATCCATACCGGTGACCCAGCGCCTAAATACTAGGCCTCAAATTTAATTCCCTCTAAATCTCTCGTTACCCACCGGTGTACTGTTGTTGCTGGGCAAGATATTTAGTGTCCGTCAAAGCACATTTTTTGTTCTGGGTTGAAGTACAATTCCCAATTTAGCAATTTCATAATTTAGTGGTTTCTGCTATATCAGAGCTATTTGAAATCTATCCCTAAAAGGGTATATAATATTGAAGGTGCACATAGGGTCATTCAGAATAACTTCACACACACCCGCTACTGTGTATTTCCAAGTCTAATTCTGTCACTAAACCCATACCTGTCACCCAGCGCCTAAATACTAGGCCTCAAATTTAAATCCCTCTAAATCTCTCGTTACCGTTGTCCTGTTGTAGCTGGGAAAGTTATTTAGTGCCCGTCAAAGCACATTTTTTGTTCTGGGTTGAAGTACAATTCCCAATTTAGCAATTTCATAATTTAGTGGTTCCTGCTATATCAGAGCTATTTGAAATCTATCCCAAAAAGGGTATATAATATTGAAGGTGCACATTGGGTCATTCAGAATAACTTCACACACACGCTTCTGTGCATTTCCAAGTCTAATTCTGTCACTAAATCCATACCGGTGACCCAGCGCCTAAATACTAGGCCTCAAATTTAATTCCCTCTAAATCTCTCGTTACCCACCGCTGTACTGTTGTTGCTGGGCAAGATATTTAGTGTCCGTCAAAGCACATTTTTTGTTCTGGGTTGAAGTACAATTCCCAATTTAGCAATTTCATAATTTAGTGGTTTCTGCTATATCAGAGCTATTTGAAATCTATCCCTAAAAGGGTATATAATATTGAAGGTGCACATAGGGTCATTCAGAATAACTTCACACACACCCGCTACTGTGTATTTCCAAGTCTAATTCTGTCACTAAATCCATACCGGTGACCCAGCGCCTAAATACTAGGCCTCAAATTTAATTCCCTCTAAATCTCTCGTTACCCACCGTTGTACTGTTGTTGCTGGGCAAGATATTTAGTGTCCGTCAAAGCACATTTTTTGTTCTGGGTTGAAGTACAATTCCCAATTTAGCAATTTCATAATTTAGTGGTTTCTGCTATATCAGAGCTATTTGAAATCTATCCCTAAAAGGGTATATAATATTCAAGGTGCACATTGGGTCATTCAGAATAACTTCACACACACACGCTTCTGTGCATTTCCAAGTCTAATTCTGTCACTAAATCCATACCGGTCACCCAGCGCCTAAATACTAGGCCTCAAATTTATATCCCGCTGAATTTGAATACAATACATTGGGCCAAATAATATATTTGTTGTTGTGGTGAACCATAACAATGAGAAAAACATCTAGTAAGGGACGCGGACGTGGACATGGTCGTGGTGGTGTTAGTGGACCCTCTGGTGCTGGGAGAGGACGTGGCCGTTCTGCCACATCCACACGTCCTAGTGTACCAACTACCTCAGGTCCCAGTAGCCGCCAGAATTTACAGCGATATATGGTGGGGCCCAATGCCGTTCTAAGGATGGTAAGGCCTGAGCAGGTACAGGCATTAGTCAATTGGGTGGCCGACAGTGGATCCAGCACGTTCACATTATCTCCCACCCAGTCTTCTGCAGAAAGCGCACAGATGGCGCCTGAAAACCAACCCCATCAGTCTGTCACATCACCCCCATGCATACCAGGGAAACTGTCTCAGCCTCAAGTTATGCAGCAGTCTCTTATGCTGTTTGAAGACTCCGCTGGCAGGGTTTCCCAAGGGCATCCACCTAGCCCTTCCCCAGCGGTGAAAGACATAGAATGCACTGACGCACAACCACTTATGTTTCCTGATGATGAGGACATGGGAATACCACCTCAGCATGTCTCTGATGATGACGAAACACAGGTGCCAACTGCTGCGTCTTTCTGCAGTGTGCAGACTGAACAGGAGGTCAGGGATCAAGACTGGGTGGAAGACGATGCAGGGGACGATGAGGTCCTAGACCCCACATGGAATGAAGGTCGTGCCACTGACTTTCACAGTTCGGAGGAAGAGGCAGTGGTGAGACCGAGCCAACAGCGTAGCAAAAGAGGGAGCAGTGGGCAAAAGCAGAACACCCGCCGCCAAGAGACTCCGCCTGCTACTGACCGCCGCCATCTGGGACCGAGCACCCCAAAGGCAGCTTCAAGGAGTTCCCTGGCATGGCACTTCTTCAAACAATGTGCTGACGACAAGACCCGAGTGGTTTGCACGCTGTGCCATCAGAGCCTGAAGCGAGGCATTAACGTTCTGAACCTGAGCACAACCTGCATGACCAGGCACCTGCATGCAAAGCATGAACTGCAGTGGAGTAAACACCTTAAAACCAAGGAAGTCACTCAGGCTCCCCCTGCTACCTCTTCTGCTGCTGCCGCCTCGGCCTATTCTGCTGCTGCCGCCTCGGCCTCTTCCTCCGCCTCTGGAGGAACGTTGGCACCTGCCGCCCAGCAAACAGGGGATGTACCACCAACACCACCACCACCACCTCCGTCACCAAGCGTCTCAACCATGTCACACGCCAGCGTTCAGCTCTCCATCTCACAAACATTTGATAGAAAGCGTAAATTCCCACCTAGCCACCCTCGATCCCTGGCCCTGAATGCCAGCATTTCTAAACTACTGGCCTATGAAATGCTGTCATTTAGGCTGGTGGACACAGACAGCTTCAAACAGCTCATGTCGCTTGCTGTCCCACAGTATGTTGTTCCCAGCCGGCACTACTTCTCCAAGAGAGCCGTGCCTTCCCTGCACAACCAAGTATCCGATAAAATCAAGTGTGCACTGCGCAACGCCATCTGTAGCAAGGTCCACCTAACCACAGATACGTGGACCAGTAAGCACGGCCAGGGACGCTATATCTCCCTAACTGCACACTGGGTAAATGTAGTGGCAGCTGGGCCCCAGGCGGAGAGCTGTTTGGCGCACGTCCTTCCGCCGCCAAGGATCGCAGGGCAACATTCTTTGCCTCCTGTTGCCACCTCCTCCTTCTCGGCTTCCTCCTCCTCTTCTTCCACCTGCTCATCCAGTCAGCCACACACCTTCACCACCAACTTCAGCACAGCCCGGGGTAAACGTCAGCAGGCCATTCTGAAACTCATATGTTTGGGGGACAGGCCCCACACCGCACAGGAGTTGTGGCGGGGTATAGAACAACAGACCGACGAGTGGTTGCTGCCGGTGAGCCTCAAGCCCGGCCTGGTGGTGTGTGATAATGGGCGAAATCTCGTTGCAGCTCTGGGACTAGCCAATTTGACGCACATCCCTTGCTTGGCGCATGTGCTGAATTTGGTGGTGCAGAAGTTCATTCACAACTACCCCGACATGTCAGAGCTGCTGCATAAAGTGCGGGCCGTCTGTTCGCGCTTCCGGCGTTCACATCCTGCTGCTGCTCGCCTGTCTGCGCTACAGCGTAACTTCGGCCTTCCCGCTCACCGCCTCATATGCGACGTGCCCACCAGGTGGAACTCCACCTTGCACATGCTGGACAGACTGTGCGAGCAGCAGCAGGCCATAGTGGAGTTTCAGCTGCAGCACGCACGGGTCAGTCGCACTACAGAACAGCACCACTTCACCACCAATGACTGGGCCTCCATGCGAGACCTGTGTGCCCTGTTGCGCTGTTTCGAGTACTCCACCAACATGGCCAGTGGCGATGACACCGTTATCAGCGTTACAATACCACTTCTATGTCTCCTTGAGAAAACACTTAGGGCGATGATGGAAGAGGAGGTGGCCCAGGAGGAGGAGGAGGAGGAGGAGGAAGAGGGGTCATTTTTAGCACTTTCAGGCCAGTCTCTTCGAAGTGACTCAGAGGGAGGTTTTTGGCAACAGCAGAGGCCAGGTACAAATGTGGCCAGCCAGGGCCCACTACTGGAGGACGAGGAGGACGAGGATGAGGAGGAGGTGGAGGAGGATGAGGATGAAGCATGGTCACAGCGGGGTGGCACCCAACGCAGCTCGGGTCCATCACTGGTGCGTGGCTGGGGGGAAAGGCAGGACGATGACGATACGCCTCCCACAGAGGACAGCTTGTCCTTATCCCTGGGCAGCCTGGCACACATGAGCGACTACATGCTGCAGTGCCTGCGCAACGACAGCAGAGTTGCCCACATTTTAACCTGTGCGGACTACTGGGTTGCCACCCTGCTGGATCCACGCTACAAAGACAATGTGCCCACCTTACTTCCTGCACTGGAGCGTGATAGGAAGATGCGCGAGTACAAGCGCACGTTGGTAGACACGCTACTGAGAGCATTCCCAAATGTCACAGGGGAACAAGTGGAAGCCCAAGGCCAAGGCAGAGGAGGAGCAAGAGGTCGCCAAGGCAGCTGTGTCACGGCCAGCTCCTCTGAGGGCAGGGTTAGCATGGCAGAGATGTGGAAAACTTTTGTCAACACGCCACAGCTAACTGCACCACCACCTGATACGCAACGTGTTAGCAGGAGGCAACATTTCACTAACATGGTGGAACAGTACGTGTGCACACCCCTCCACGTACTGACTGATGGTTCGGCCCCATTCAACTTCTGGGTCTCTAAATTGTCCACGTGGCCAGAGCTAGCCTTTTATGCCTTGGAGGTGCTGGCCTGCCCGGCAGCCAGCGTTTTGTCTGAACGTGTATTCAGCACGGCAGGGGGCGTCATTACAGACAAACGCAGCCGCCTGTCTACAGCCAATGTGGACAAGCTGACGTTCATAAAAATGAACCAGGCATGGATCCCACAGGACCTGTCCGTCCCTTGTCCAGATTAGACATTAACTACCTCCCCATAACCATATATTATTGGACTCCAGGGCACTTCCTCATTCAATCCTATTTTTATTTTCATTTTACCATTATATTGCGAGGCTACCCAAAGTTGAATGAACCTCTCCTCTGCCTGTGTGCTAGGCCTAAATATATGCCAATGGACTGTTGCAGTGGTGGGTGACGTGAAGCCTCATTCTCTGCTATGACATGCAGACTGATTCTCTGCTGACATGAAGCCAGATCCTCTGTTACGGGAGCTCTCTCCTCTGCCTGGGTGCTGGGCCTAAATTTATGACAATTGACTGTTGCAGTGGTGGGTGACGTGAAGCCTGATTCTCTGCTATGATATGAAGACTGATTCTCTGCTGACATGAAGCCAGATTGTCTGTTACGGGACCTTTCTCCTCTGCCTGGGTTCTGGGCCTAAATTTATGAAAATTGACTGTTGCAGTGGTGGGTGACGTGAAGCCTGATTCTCTGCTATGATATGAAGACTGATTCTCTGCTGACATGAAGCCAGATTGTCTGTTACGGGACCTCTCTCCTCTGCCTGGGTGCTGGGCCTAAATTTATGAAAATTGACTCTTACAGTGGTGGGTGACGTGAAGCCTGATTCTCTGCTATGATATGAAGACTGATTCTCTGCTGACATGAAGCCAGATTCTCTGTTACGGGACCTCTCTCCTCTGCCTGGGTGCTGGGCCTAAATTTATGACAATGGACTGTTGCAGTGGTGGCTGACGTGAAGCCTGATTCTCTGCTATGACATGCAGACTGATTCTCTGCTGTCATGAAGCCAGATTGTCTGTTACGGGACCTCTCTGCTCTGCCTGTGTGCTAGGCCTAAATATATGCCAATGGACTGTTGCAGTGGTGGCTGACGTGAAGCCTCATTCTCTGCTATGACATGCAGACTGATTCTCTGCTGTCATGAAGCCAGATTGTCTGTTACGGGACCTCTCTGCTCTGCCTGTGTGCTAGGCCTAAATATATGCCAATGGACTGTTGCAGTGGTGGGTGACGTGAAGCCTCATTCTCTGCTATGACATGCAGACTGATTCTCTGCTGACATGAAGCCAGATTGTCTGTTACGGGACCTCTCTGCTCTGCCTGTGTGCTAGGCCTAAATATATGCCAATGGACTGTTGCAGTGGTGGGTGACGTGAAGCCTCATTCTCTGCTATGACATGCAGACTGATTCTCTGCTGACATGAAGCCAGATCCTCTGTTACGGGACCTCTCTGCTCTGCCTGTGTGCTAGGCCTAAATATATGCCAATGGACTGTTGCAGTGGTGGGTGACGTGAAGCCTCATTCTCTGCTATGACATGCAGACTGATTCTCTGCTGACATGAAGCCAGATTGTCTGTTACGGGACCTCTCTGCTCTGCCTGTGTGCTAGGCCTAAATATATGCCAATGGACTGTTGCAGTGGTGGGTGACGTGAAGCCTCATTCTCTGCTATGACATGCAGACTGATTCTCTGCTGACATGAAGCCAGATTGTCTGTTACGGGACCTCTCTGCTCTGCCTGTGTGCTAGGCCTAAATATATGCCAATGGACTGTTGCAGTGGTGGGTGACGTGAAGCCTCATTCTCTGCTATGACATGCAGACTGATTCTCTGCTGACATGAAGCCAGATTGTCTGTTACGGGACCTCTCTGCTCTGTCTGTGTGCTAGGCCTAAATATATGCCAATGGACTGTTGCAGTGGTGGGTGACGTGAAGCCTCATTCTCTGCTATGACATGCAGACTGATTCTCTGCTGACATGAAGCCAGATCCTCTGTTACGGGAGCTCTCTCCTCTGCCTGGGTGCTGGGCCTAAATTTATGACAATTGACTGTTGCAGTGGTGGGTGACGTGAAGCCTGATTCTCTGCTATGATATGAAGACTGATTCTCTGCTGACATGAAGCCAGATTGTCTGTTACGGGACCTTTCTCCTCTGCCTGGGTTCTGGGCCTAAATTTATGAAAATTGACTCTTACAGTGGTGGGTGACGTGAAGCCTGATTCTCTGCTATGATATGAAGACTGATTCTCTGCTGACATGAAGCCAGATTCTCTGTTACGGGACCTCTCTCCTCTGCCTGGGTGCTGGGTAGTGTTGAGCGCGAATATTCGAAAAGCAAATTTTTTTCGCGAATATCGCAACTTCGCGATTTCGCGAATATTTCGAATATAGTGCTATATATTCGTAAAAACGAATATTCGTTTTTTGTTTCCCCCCCCCCCCCCACAAAATTACAGTACACATATAATTGATTGTTTCCCAAAGGTCCAACAGCTCAGATCTTACTCACATTGCCTAGAAAGTGATTGAGGCGCGAATCTTCGTAAGGCGATTTTATTAGCGCACATGCGAATATCGGCACGTCCCAGAACAGAGGCAAAGGGCTTTGCATTCATACATTAGTGAATTGAGTTGCGAATCTTCGTAAGGCGATTTTATTAGCGCACATGCGAATATCTACACTTGTCCCAGAACAGAGGCAAAGGGCTTTGCATTCATACATTAGTGATTGAATTGAGCTGCGAATCTTCGTAAGGCGATTTTATTAACGCAAATGCAAATATCTACACTTGTCCCCAGAACAGAGAGGCAAAGGCCTGTGCATTCATATAGTATAGCACCATATTCGCGAATACGTAGAACTTCGTAAAATTCGATTTACGAATATTCGTATTTTTTATTTTACTTTCCACCTTACAGATTACATTGATCTGTACTCTGTCAACTACTGTCATCACCCCCCACTGTATCTCGATTGATTCCCAAAAGTCTCACATTCCCTAGAAAGTGATTGAGGTGCGAATCTTCGTAAGGCGATTTTATTAGCGCACATGCGAATATCTACACTTGTCCCAGAACAGAGGCAAAGGGCATTGCATTCATACATTAGTGATTGAATTGAGTTGCGAATCTTCGTAAGGCGATTTCATTAGCGCACATGTGAATTTTGCATAGCATATGTATTATGCGATAATTCGAATTATCGCATATGCGAAATAATAACGAATTTGAATAATCGCGAATATTTTACGAATATTCTTTCGAATATTCACAAAATTTCGCGAATTCGAATATGGGACATGCCGCTCAACACTAGTGCTGGGCCTAAATTTATGACAATGGACTGTTGCAGTGGTGGGTGACGTGAAGCCTGATTCTCTGCTATGACATGCAGACTGATTCTCTGCTGACATGAAGCCAGATTGTCTGTTACGGGACCTCTCTCCTCTGCCTGGGTGCTGGGCCTAAATATATGCCAATGGACTGTTGCAGTGGTGGCTGACGTGAAGCCTCATTCTCTGCTATGACATGCAGACTAATTCTCTGCTGACATGAAGACAGATTCTCTGTTACGGGACCTCTCTCCTCTGCCTGGGTGCCGGGGCCTAAATATCTGAGAATGGACTGTTCCAGTGGTGGCTGACGTGAAGCCTCATTCTCTGCTATGACATGCAGACTAATTCTCTGCTGACATGAAGACAGATTCTCTGTTACGGGACCTCCCTCCTCTGCCTGGGTGCTGGGCCTAAATATATGCCAATGGACTGTTGCAGTGGTGGCTGACGTGAAGCCTCATTCTCTGCTATGACATGCAGACTAATTCTCTGCTGACATGAAGACAGATTCTCTGTTACGGGACCTCCCTCCTCTGCCTGGGTGCTGGGCCTAAATATATGCCAATGGACTGTTGCAGTGGTGGCTGACGTGAAGCCTCATTCTCTGCTATGACATGCAGACTGATTCTCTGCTGACATGAAGCCAGATTCTCTGTTACGGGACCTCTCTCCTCTGCCTGTGTGTGTGCTGGGCCTAAATATATGCCAATGGACTGTTGCAGTGGTGGCTGACGTGAAGCCTCATTCTCTGCTATGACATGCAGACTGATTCTCTGCTGACATGAAGCCAGATTCTCTGTTACGGGACCTCTCTCCTCTGCCTGTGTGTGTGCTGGGCCTAAATATATGCCAATGGACTGTTGCAGTGGTGGCTGACGTGAAGCCTCATTCTCTGCTATGACATGCAGACTAATTCTCTGCTGACATGAAGACAGATTCTCTGTTACGGGACCTCCCTCCTCTGCCTGGGTGCTGGGCCTAAATATATGCCAATGGACTGTTGCAGTGGTGGCTGACGTGAAGCCTCATTCTCTGCTATGACATGCAGACTGATTCTCTGCTGACATGAAGCCAGATTCTCTGTTACGGGACCTCTCTCCTCTGCCTGTGTGTGTGCTGGGCCTAAATATATGCCAATGGACTGTTGCAGTGGTGGCTGACGTGAAGCCTCATTCTCTGCTATGACATGCAGACTGATTCTCTGCTGACATGAAGCCAGATTCTCTGTTACGGGACCTCTCTCCTCTGCCTGTGTGTGTGCTGGGCCTAAATATATGCCAATGGACTGTTGCAGTGGTGGCTGACGTGAAGCCTCATTCTCTGCTATGACATGCAGACTAATTCTCTGCTGACATGAAGACAGATTCTCTGTTACGGGACCTCCCTCCTCTGCCTGGGTGCTGGGCCTAAATATATGCCAATGGACTGTTGCAGTGGTGGCTGACGTGAAGCCTCATTCTCTGCTATGACATGCAGACTAATTCTCTGCTGACATGAAGACAGATTCTCTGTTACGGGACCTCTCTCCTCTGCCTGGGTGCCGGGGCCTAAATATCTGAGAATGGACTGTTCCAGTGGTGGGTGACGGGAAGCCAGATTCTCTGCTATGGAACCTCTCTCCAATTGATTTTGGTTAATTTTTATTTATTTAATTTTTATTTTAATTCATTTCCCTATCCACATTTGTTTGCAGGGGATTTACCTACATGTTGCTGCCTTTTGCAGCCCTCTAGCTCTTTCCTGGGCTGTTTTACAGCCTTTTTAGTGCCGAAAAGTTCGGGTCCCCATTGACTTCAATGGGGTTCGGGTTCGGGACGAAGTTCGGATCGGGTTCGGATCCCGAACCCGAACATTTCCGGGATGTTCGGCCGAACTTCTCGAACCCGAACATCCAGGTGTTCGCTCAACTCTACTAGTCATCTCTGCCCCCTCCTTTTAGTGTGATTCCCAACCATTATCAGTTTATCTTGGGCCTAACCAGTCAAATTTACAGTACCTGCCCAATAATTGCCAACCAGAAGACCCTCATTCCTTTCCATACTCCTACCATTACTATCACAAAGTAATACCTCAGCAAACTATGGCCTGTCAAGATGAATAGCAGTCTATTGTCTATACATTAGAGCAGGGATGGGCAAACTGCGACTCCCCAGCTGTTGTAAAACTACAAATACCATCATGCCCAGTCAGCCTACAGCTATCAGCCTACAGCAGGGCATGATGGTATTTGTAGTTTTAGGCTAGGTCTACTACAAAATCCATTCAAGATGGATTTTCTGCGACTGTCGCGTCGCAGTCGCAGCATGTCGCATGTTGCAGTGCGACACCATAGACTGCCATTATAAAAATTGTCGCGTGACATTAGTGCAACAAAATGTCGCGCGACAACTGTTGCGCCCTATCTGTCGCGCGACAAATGTCGTCGTGTAGACCTAGTCTTACAAGCCACAGTTTGCCCATCCCTGCATTCGAGTATTCAGTTCACCCTTCTTATAGTGTGGTTATATCAACTGGTACATGGACTACATGAAATAAATGTACCAGGTTTCCGGCAGCCACATGTTGAGTTGAGGGCCTGATTTGGCTTTCAATGTATGGCTGACAATGTTTAGGAGAAAAACTGCTATATGCATTTCACCACAACCCTGACTGAAGGAGAACTATTGATTGATAGAGCTCTCCTCCTGAAATATCGGCAACACATTTCTTTCAGTACAACTCATTCATGACCCTTGAACTCCAGGAGGCTATACAGCTCGCATCTTGAAAATGTTAGTACTAAATTCTTTGCCTTACAGGGCAAGACATTTTAAGATCCTGTATCATTTACTCAGTAGGAAACTGTTCCAAGTCTAATTAGTGTTATTGTTTGTATTCTAACCTGCATGTTTCTCCTCCGTTTAAATGCCCAACTTGGTTCACTAAACCACTAAGCAAAATATATGATGCTTCTCTAAACATTCATGTGATGTGGCATTATGCATATATTTCAATGTTTAGGATTAGTATTGGATAATGTTCTCTTCAAAACAGCATTTCAATTGAAATCAGCTGCACTAAATGAAAGCATAAAAGCTACTTCTAATGGAGTGCTTAACATAAACCGTATGCTATAAAAGGTTTATATATACTGTTATTCTTGCATTACATCCGGTCTACAAATAAATGTTCAATGCAACCCTGAGAAATGACTGCTGTGTTGTGGAGCTACAGGATAATGGAATTTCCCTTGTTTCTACTGAAAACTATTTCACAGTATACACAGTATACCTGAAGTCTCATTCATATTTAGTGAATATAGTGGGAGGATGTCATTTGGGGTTGTTCAAATTCTAGTCCATAACATTTCTGAGCTACACTGACCGCTGTATAAGATGATATCAAACATGAATGTCTATGAAAAGGAGCAGCAGGCTTCATACTAAGGCCTCTTTCACACGAGCGTCACGGATTGGTTCCGGATGCGTTCAGGGTGCGTTTAGTAAAACTCGCACCATTTTGCAAGCAAGTACCGTTTCTTTTTTGTCTGCGATTGAGTTCAGTTGTTCAGTTTTTTCCGCGCGGGTGCAATGCGTTTTGATGCGTTTTTCACGCGCGTGATAAAAAACTGAAGGTTTTACAAACAACATCAGTGAAGCACTTGCTTCCGGATGCAATGCGTTTTTTACTGAACCCCATTCACTTCTATGGGGCCAGGGCTGTGTGAAAAACGCAGAATATAGAACATGCTGCGATTTTCACGCAGCACAGAACTGATGCGTGAAAAAAATACTCATGTACACAGACCCATTGAAATTAATGGGTCAGGATTCAGTGCGGATGCTATGCGTTCATGTCACGTATTGCACCCGCGTGGAAAACTAAGGCCTTTTTCATATGGGCGGCATGGTTTTTATGCGTTTTTGCACGCACGTGAGAAAAATCGGCATGTTTAGTACTCAAACCCGAACTTCTTCACAGAAGTTCGGGTTTGGGTTAGGTAACATAGTAACATAGTAACATAGTACATAAGGCCGAAAAAAGACATTTGTCCATCCAGTTCGGCCTGTTATATATATACTAGACCCCTATATTATATACTAGACCCCTCTCTAGTAGCTATAGCCTGTAATATTATTACTCTCCAGAAATACATCCAGGCCCCTCTTGAATTCCTTTATTGTACTCACCATCACCACCTCCTCAGGCAGAGAGTTCCATATTCTCACTGCTCTTACCGTAAAGAATCCTCTTCTATGTTTGTGTACAAACCTTCTTTCCTCCAGGCGCAGAGGATGTCCCCTCGTTACAGTCACAGTCCTGGGGATAAATAGCTGATGGGATAGATCTCTGTACTGACCCTTGATATATTTATACATATTAATTAGATCTCCCCTCAGTCGTCTTTTTTCTAAAGTGAATAACCCTAATTTTGATAATCTTTCAGGGTACTGTAGTTGCCCCATTCCAGTTATTACTTTAGTTGCCCTCCTCTGGACCTTCTCCAGCTCTGCTATGTCTGCCTTGTTTACAGGAGCCCAGAACTGTACACAGTACTCCATGTGTGGTCTGACTAGCGATTTGTAAAGTGGTAGGACTATGTTCTTATCACGGGAATCTATGCCCCTTCTGATGCAACCCATTATCTTGTTGGCCTTGGCAGCAGCTGCCTGACACTGGTTTTTGCAGCTTAGTTTGCTGTTTATTAAAATTCCTAGATCCTTTTCCATGTCAGTGTTACCGAGTGTTTTACCATTTAGTATGTACGGTTGACTTGCATTTTTCCTTCCCATGTGCATAACTTTACATTTATCAGTGTTAAACCCCATCTGCCACTTATCTGCCCAAGCCTCCAGTCTATCCAGATCCCTCTGTAGTAGTATACTGTCCTCATCAGTGTAAATTACTTTACACAGTTTAGTGTCATCTGCGAAAATTGATACTTTACTATGCAAGCCTTCTACAAGATCATTAATAAATATATTGAAGAGAATAGGGCCCAATACTGACCCTGAGGTACCCCACTAGTGACAGTGACCCAATCTGAGTGTGTACCGTTAATAACCACCCTCTGTTTTCTATCACTGAGCCAGTTACTTACCCACATACAGATGTTTTCTCCCAGTCCGAGCATTCTCATTTTATATACTAACCTTTTATGTGGTACAGTGTTAAATGCTTTGGAGAAGTCCAGATATACGACATCCATTGATTCGCTGCTGTCAAGTCTAGAACTTACCTCCTCATAGAAACTGATTAAATTAGTCTGACATGACCGATCCCTCACGAAGCCATGCTGATATGGCGTTATTTGCTTATTTCTGTTGAGATGCTCTAATATAGCATCTCTCAGAAAACCTTCAAACAGTTTACCCACAACAGATGTTAAACTTACCGGCCTATAGTTTCCAGGGTCTGTTTTTGGCCCCTTTTTGAATATTGGCACCACATATGCCATGCGCCAATCCTGTGGGACATTCCCTGTCAGTATAGAGTCTGCAAATATCAGAAATAAGGGTCTGGCTATGACATTACTTAATTCCTTTAGGATACGGGGGTGTATGTCATCCGGTCCTGGCGATTTGTCTATTTTAATCTTTTTAAGTCGCTGTTGTACTTCTTCCTGGGTCAGACAGGACACTTTTAATGGGGAATTTATTTTTGCATTCTGCATGTCATCTGACAATTTATTTTCCTCAGTGAATACATTGGAGAAAAAAATATTTAACAGCTTTGCTTTCTCCTCATCGCTCTCTGCGACTTCCCCCTCATTACTCTTTAAAGGGCCGACACCTTCAGATTTATACTTTTTAACATTTATATAATTGAAGAACATTTTAGGGTTAGTTTTACTCTCTTTGGCAATTAATCTCTCGGTCTCTAGTTTGGCCGCTTTTATTTGTTTTTTACATGTTCTATTTTTTTCCTTATAGTTTTTCAGTGCTTCCGTGCTCCCCTCCTGTTTCAGTGAATGATATGCTTTCTTTTTGTCATTTATTGCTTTCGTTACAGTTCTATTTATCCACATTGGTTTCTTTTTATTCCTTAACCTTTTATTACCATACGGTATGTACCTCTCACAATGGGATTTTAGGATGTTTTTAAAGATATCCCATTTTGTGGCTGTATTTTTATTTTTGAGGACTTTGTCCCAGTTAGTTTGGCCTATGGCCTCTCTTAGTTGGCTAAATTTAGCTTTTTTGAAGTTTGGTATTTTTGTTCCTCCCTGTAGAAACGCTCGTTTGAATGATAATTGGAAGGTTATTACTTTGTGGTCACTATTTCCCAGGTGTCCCCCAACCTGCACGTCTGTTGTTCTGTCCGGCCTATTGGTTAATACTAAGTCCAGTATGGCCGTCCCTCTAGTCGGGTCCTGAACCAGTTGGGAGAGGTAATTGTCTTTGGTTATTGCCAAGAACCTGTTTCCTTTATGAGATATACAAGTTTCAGTTTCCCAGTCTATATCTGGGTAGTTGAAGTCCCCCATAATAACCACCTCATTATGATTTGCCTCGTCTATCTCGTTTAGTAATAGATTTTCTGTGGACTCTGGTATATTAGGTGGTTTATAGTAAACTCCTATTAGTAATTTATTGTTGTTTTTAGCTCCATGTATCTCTACCCACAGTGACTCCACATGTTCATGTCCCTCATTTATATCTTCGCGGAGTGTGGGCTTTAGACCGGACTTTACATAGAGGCAGACCCCTCCTCCTCTCCGGTTTTGACGATCCTTTCTAAACAGACTGTAACCTTGTACATTAACCGCCCAGTCATAGCTATCATCCAGCCATGTCTCATTTATTCCCACTATGTCATAGTTCTCCTCACACATCACTAATTCCAGTTCACCAGTTTTATTAGTCAGGCTTCTGGCATTAGTATACATACATTTGAGAGGTTTATGTATATTTTTTACCCTACACCTTTCCTTCTGAACTGTTCTAGTCCCTCCTTCCATTCCTCCCCCAGTCCCATTACTTTGCCCCCGGTCTCTATCTGCACTATCTTCCCGTCCTATAACGTAATTACCCTCCCCCCCAGTCCCTAGTTTAAACACTCCTCCAACCTTCTAGCCATCTTTCTCCCCAGCACAGCTGCCCCTTCCCCATTGAGGTGCAGCCCGTCCCTACGATAGAGCCTGTAGCCGATAGAAAAATCGGCCCAGTTCTCCAGGAACCCAAACCCCTCCTTCCTACACCAGTTCTTGAGCCACTTGTTAATCTCCATAATCTCCCGCTGCCTTTCTTGTGTGGCTCGTGGTACAGGCAGTATTTCGGAAAATACTACCTTTGAGGTCCTTGCCCTCAGCTTTTGACCTAAATCCCTGAAATCATTTTTAAGGACTCTCCACCTACCCCTAACTTTGTCATTGGTTCCGATATGGACCATGACCGCTGGATCTTCTCCAGCCCCTCCCAGTAATCTGTCAACCCGATCCGCAATGTGTCAAACTCTAGCGTCAGGAAGACAGCACACTGTTCGGCGATCACGGTCTTTGTGACAGATTTCCCTATCTGTTCCCCTAATAATGGAGTCGCCCACTACCAGCACCTGTCTGGCCTGCCCTGCTCTCCTGGTTCCCTGCTTACTGGAGCTGACATTCCCCTGACTGGCAGAGGAAGTGTCCGGCTGCAGCAGTGCCGTCCCCGGACTGACATCCCCCTCATCTGCCAAACGTGCAAACTTGTTGGGGTGTGCCAGATCAGGGCTAGCCTCCCTGGCACTCTTCCCTCTACCCCGCTTTCTAACTGTTACACAGCTAGCTAGGTGTTGTGTAGATTGTATTATTTTCCCTTATAGCATGGTTATAAGGGAAAATAATGGCATTCTTAATACAGAATGCTTAGTACAATAGGGCTGGAGGGGTTAAAAAAAATAAAAAATTAAAATTGAACTCACCTTAATCCGCTTCTCTTCTTTCTTCAGGAGCTGGGTAAAGGACCTTTGATGACATCACTGCGCTCATCACATGGTCCATCACATGATCCAATACCATGGTGATGGATCATGTGACGGACCATGTGATGAGTGCAGTGACGTCAGCACAGGTCTTTTTCCTTCTGCACAGCAAAGGTGAAGACAGAAGAGAAGCCGGGCTGCGTGAACAAGTGGATTAAGGTGAGTAAAATTATAATATATATATTTTTTTTAACCCCTCCAGCCTTATTTTACTAAGCATTAGTATGCTATTATTTTCCCTCATAACCATGTTATAAGGGAAAATAATAATGATCTGGTCCCCAACGCGATCGTCTCCTAGCAACCGCGAGTGAAAATCGCACCGCATCCGCACTTGCTTGCGAATGCTTGCGATGTTCACGCAGCCCCATTCACTTCTATGGAGCCTGCGTTGCGTGAAAAACGCACAAAGTAGAGCATGCTGCAATTTTCACGCAACGCACAAGTGATGCGTGAAAATCACCGCTCATGTGCACAGCCCTATTGGAGTGAATGGGTCCGGATTCAGTGCAAGTGCAATGCGTTCACCTCACGCATTGCACCCGCGTGGAAATCTCGCCCATGTGAAAGAGGCCTAAATCTCTCTCAATTTGTTGTGTGTGAAATACCAGCTTGAGCTTTTACTGTAAGGCCTCCTGCACACGAGCATGGCGGATTAGGTCCAGATGCATTCAGGGTGCGTTCAGTGATAATCAAGCAATTTTGCTTGTGTGTACCGTCCGTTTTGTATGCGATTGTGTTGCATCATTGTGTTTTTCCAACGCAGATGACATGCGAATTGCATGCGTTTTTAAATGAGCGTAAAAAAAAAAAAAAAAGATCCATCCTCTAGATTCACCTGTTACTGCAAACACATATAAATACCCCCAGCATGCATTGGTTTTTTGGACAGCCCCATTTGTTTGGGGAGATTTGGTCGTTTGGCTGGTTTGTGTGTTTAGTTTTTGGATTTTCCTTTGCAGGATGTCCACTTTCACCGTATCATCCACTGACCATGTGTTCTTGCACTGACTGGTCTGCTCTTTTGGAGAGCGGCCAGAAATGATAGAGGAGGAACCGCGGAGGAAGCAGTTGTGGGTGCATCCTATCATTTCGCAGCTGGCCAGCAAAGGTCATTTTGTTGGTTTGTACTCTGACCTCCGTGAGCATAGTGTTGAGTGCGAATATTCAAATATCAAATTTTTTTGCGAATATCGGCACTTCGCTAATTCCCGAATATTTCGAATATAGTGCTATAAATTCGATATTCGTTTTATTTTTTATTTTTTAATTGTTATATTTTTTTCTTTCCCACTTCCCTAAAGTTGTTCTTACCTGTCCTTTGGATTCCTGGCTTCCTGGCTGCTCCAGTCAGTGCCCGTTGCCGCTTCTGCTGACTTCCGTGCTCATGGAGCGTCCCCATCACCATGGGAACGTCTCCATATACTAGAATGTACTGTCGGATTTGAGAATTACGTTGAAATCGCAATTCGATTATTTCAAGTTAAAATTAATCGAATTGCGATTTCAACTTAACACTGCTATATTCCATATTCGTTAATTGTAGCCTAATATGAAATATAGCAGTGCTAAGTTGAACTCGCCATGCGATTACTTCAAGTTATATTAATCGCATAGCGATTTCAACTTGGACCTGGTTTACTATGGTTGGCTTGGTAGAATTAGCGAATATGACGAATATATTCGTTATATTCCACAAAGCGAAGATAACAAAGTATTCTGCATCTTCGTTTTAGCTACCTATTCGTCAACTTCGTTAATTCTAGCAATCATATAGGAAAGTTTACTATAGAGACAGCTAAGTTTAATTCACTATGCGATTATATTACTTTGCTTTTTTAAAAATAAATAGAATAATTATAATACCTGATAATTATTATAATTATTCTATTTATAAAAAAAAGCAAAGTAATATAATCGCATAGCGAATTAAACTTAGCTGTCTCTATAGTAAACTTTCCTATTTGATTGCTAGAATTAACGAAGTTGACGAATAGGTAGCTAAAACGAAGATGCAGAATACTTCGTTATCTTCGTTTTGTGGAATTATGACGAATACGTTCGTTATCTTCGTTTTGTAGAATATGACGAATACTTTGTTATATTCGTTTTGTGGAATATGACGAATACATTCGTCATATTCGCTAATTCTACCAAGCCAACCATAGTAAACCAGGTCCAAGTTGAAATCACAATTCGATAATTATAACTTGAATTAATCGAATTGCGATTTCAGCTTGGACCTGCTATATTCCATATTAGGCTGGAATTAACGAATATGGAATATAGCAGTGCTAAGTTGAAATCGAAAGTCGATTATTATAACTTGAATTAATCGCATTGCTATTTCAATAGGAGAGTAGCCTTTAAGTAAAAATCGCAATACGCGATTATTTAAATCGCATATTAATCGCGATAACGAGAATAATGACAAATATTCGATTTCGACGAATATAAAACTAATATTATATTGAATATTCGGGAATTTCGTCGAAATCGAATATGGCACCTGCCGCTCATCACTACGTGAGCACCCTGTTAAGTTCTTTAATTATTGCCGCATGTCAGTGGCTACCTTTGATCGGCTGTTGGGGGGGTTTGCGGCCTGCATGAAATACTTTTAAGTAATGTTGTAAATTTTAAAACATGGGATCTTTTGGGTATTATTGATGCTAATTATTGTTTGTTTTTCATTTCAGATATCTGGCGACTGGCGATTCTTTTTCGTCATTACATTTTGAGTTTTGAATGGGGACCTCCATAATTGCTGGCATGGTACGGGCTACATGTGCTACCATTTTATTATGACTGAAAGCTTCGGTGCAGCCACATCTAATCAGGCAGCAGTGGCTTGATATAGCCCAGGGCTTCCTGGAGGGGGATCAATTCCCAAATTGTATTGGTGCCCTTGATGGGAAGCACATACGGGTTAAGAAGCCACTGAACTCAGGGTCCCGATTCTATAACTATAAACAGTTTTTCTCTGTAGTTTTGTTGGCCTTGGCTGACACAAACTAAAGGTTTATAATTGTAGATATTGGGACCTATGGAAGTACTGCAGATGCTCACATCTTCAGGGCTTACAGAATGGGTTGGTGGCTTCAGTCCAACGAACTGAACGTACCACAGCCAGCAAACCTTCCTGGCTCCTCTGGTCTACCAGCGCCTTATGTGGTTGTAGGGGACAAGGGTTTTGCCCTTTCTACCCATCTCATGCGTCCCTTTCCTAGACAAGGTTTGGATGCAAAGAGGCTACTTTTACTTATCATTTAAGTAGGGCCAGAAGATTTGTGGAGGGCGCCTTTGGTATTTTTTAGAGCAATGGTGGGTTTTTCTTTCGGCCATACAGCTGGCCCCCGAAAATGTGAATGTGGTCATCAAAGTGTGTGTAGTGCTGCACAACTATGAGTCAACACCTGATGAAGAGACACTTTTCCAGGATTTGCTGGACTGAGAGTGAAGGAGTCATTTTCAGATTATTTTATGTCCCCTATTGGTTCATCCCCTTTCCAGCAGTAGTACTCGACTCATGGAAGGTTGTATTTGCCAGTGTTTTTTTTTACAACCTGGACGGTTAATTTTTAGTAATTATTATTTTTTTTGTTAGGGACTTGCAAGATAATGAAGACCCTTGACGTGGGTTGCGAGCTTACATATTTTGCTTACATATATTTTTTCGACCATGGTATTATAAAGTGTAAATTTTTTACACTAAATGTATGCATGTTTTCCATTATCATTAATAAAGTTGAAGTTGGCCTCATTCTGAATTAATAAAAACTATAATTATATGTGTCATGTCACTTAACTCGATCTGTATTGTGTTTACTATTGTGTGCATAATGGCCATTATATTTTTTATGCCATGTTTTGTAGATATGTATTATAAATAAAAATATGTTGAATAAAGTGTATAAATTTATAGATATTGGTTATAAACACATTAATACTATTGTGTGTAACTGATTGAGAAATCAAGCTTATATAGTAAGTGTATTTGGCTGATATTAATGTATAGTAAATGTTTACAATTATTAATGTGGTCTATGTGTTTGTGCTACATAAAAATCTGTATGCACTGTATATAATAAAGAGAACAAATAATACAAATTTTTAAAGTAAAACTGTTTATTATAATACAGAATAGTCAACTTAACTTTCTATATTTGAAAAAATAGAAAATACAATTCACAAATTAAAAAAACGCCCAGGTGGCGAGGGGGTACCCTGAAACTGAGGGCCATGGTAGGGTTGTGAAGGGGGGCCAGAATACTGAGATGGCCCAGCTTGAGAGCAGGAGGGGACTGGCTGGCCATAAGAACTTTCCCCCTGATATTGTTGGCCATATGGCCGACTAGGTTGGCCATAATGATCCCTTGGAGGAGGGTACTGTGGGGGACCCAGTGAACCCTGAGGAATTGCCATTAAGCGGCAGAGGCGCCAATTCTCCAGGGCCACAAACATCTCTTTGGAGTCATTCGGGGGAGTGGCTGCATCCAAAAAGATTCTGAGAGCCGATTTGGTTCTCAGTAATCATTCTGGAGGCAGCTTCCGCAAATAATGAGCCAGACTACAGGCATACAGATCTAAATGGTCCTCCTGCTGGGCTCTAGACAAATAGTCCAGTACCTGGGTATTTACTAGAGCTTCGGCAGGAGGCATGGCCCGTCTTTTGGCCCGGCTAGGTCGAGACAAAGGGGGGGGGTAGTCTCCTCCGGAAGCAGAAGGACATCCGGATGCTGAGTTGCGGGGTCCTTCGGCACTGTCAGTCGAAGCTGGCCCAGAGGGAGTGTCCTCCTCGCAGGGGCTTGACTGCAGGTGAGCGTACTATTCGCCTTCCTCCTCTAGGTTGTCCTCCGTTCTTCACAAATTTTATTTATTCAAAATATTCACTTTACATATTACTATCATCAGCTAAATACATTTAGCACATAGTACTACATGAACTAACCAACATATTACATATGGTTTAATTAATGAACATTGGGGAAATTAGAAGTGTCATAGCTGCCCATAAAAAAAAAAAAAATCCAAAGTCACTTGGAATGTTGTTCACCTACTTTTGCTAATGAAAGGAGGAATGGGGTTGGTTGCTATCGGCAACTATGACATTTCTAATTTACCAATTACCAACATAGTGAACATACAGTGTGTATCAATAAACAACTCGTCAGTGCTTATAATTAACTTACGGATGCAGCTCCATCACTTTCTGTAGGAACATGAGTTGTTCCCGGAACATGTAGGGCCTTTTCTTTGGTGGGCCAGAACCACTGTGCTCCGCCAACGATTCTTAACTTCATCAACTTTTAATAAAAAGATAAGAAATGAAAATGCAGCCAAATATACAATCCTACAGAGATATGATGTGCTATGCTAGGGAGGATAACGTATGACATGTGCAACCCTAGGGAGGATAACGTATGACATGTGCTATGCTAGGGAGGATAACATATCACATGTGCTATGCTAGGGAGGATAACGTATTAAATGTGCTATGCTAGGGAGGATAACGTATGACATGTGCTATTCTAGGGAGGATAACATAGAAAAATAGAATGTGTCGGCAGATAAGAACCATTTGGCCCATCTAGTCTGCCCAATATATCTGAATACTATGAATAGCCCCTGGCCCTATCTTATATGAAGGATGGCCTTATGCCTATCCCATGCGTGCTTAAACTCCTCCACTGTATTTGCAGCTACCACTTCTGCAGGAAGGCTATTCCATGCATCCACTACTCTCTCAGTAAAGTAATACTTCCTGATATTACTTTTAAACCTTTGCCCCGCTAATTTAAAACTATGTCCTCTTGTAGCAGCTTTTCTTCTTTTAAATAACGTATGACATGTGCTATTCTAGGGAGGATAACATATGACATGTGCTATGCTAGGGAGGATAACTTATCTCATGTGCTATGCTAGGGAGGACAGCAAGGGTCAGACATGTATAGATTGGCTACTAACCCAAACTCTGGCTACTCTGGCCTTTGGTTTTATCCCACATGGTGGCAAACAGCTCCTTGGTCTTTTGGTCTATAAAATTCTGGGAAATGTAGACTCTATATTATACTCTGATTAGAAGCCCTCGGCAAGAAGTGCACAGTCCAAATAGGGGAAGACACTCCCCCAGATGTACAACACAAAAAACAATATTAGACCAGTACATCCAAATAATGTGAAAAAAGAGTTCAGGTGCACGCTAACATGGCTGTAATCAAAAAGCAAACAAGGACACAACTCTAGTCCTTAACTGCTTTTATATTGCAGCCATAGATCTGATTCCAGTCCATAGCAGTTCAGGCTTCTCATTTACGACACCTTTGCAAATGAAGGTGATGGTGGCTGGACATGTAATGGGCATCTGGACATGGTCCAGGCAGAGACAGTGGACCTGGAAGTGCGTGTCCGCATTTCCGGATCTGGGCCGCACATCGTACAGCCCCATAGAAATGAATGGGTCCACAATTCGGTTCGGCAAGACGCGGAATGGAATTGCGGACGTGTGACTGGAGTCCTAGATGGCAGGCAATTCATCAAAATTGAATGATTTTCCTAGTTTATGACGTAAAGTCATGATTTTATGAAAGACACGGAGGCGAGTATTACTTAACCCTTTCTTTACTGAACCACACAGCAGCAAAGAAAATACAATAACATAACCAACAATGGGCAGATAGCCGCTCCTCCTAGTACCAGTATAAAGGAAACTCCTCTCAAGTCCTCTTCATCTTTCTTTGTCGGCATGACGCCCTCCTCAGAAGGAACCTGAACAAGCGCCATCTGAAGGAACCGATCAACTTTAACCGTAGAGAAAAAAAAATATAAAAAAATCTCAAACAACCGAAACGGAGAAACTGACAGCGAAACACCATCCGCACATCCGCAGAAGCAGGAATCAACCTTCCATCCGAAGTCTAGCAGGATCAACCTTGAGAAGAAAACAAAACAGGTAAATAGTAGATATAACGCAAAATAAGCATCAATAAGCATAAGCATAAATATCTGAAACACAGACTAAGGCACAATAGGCAACATATCAGAAAACACATCACTGGAAAACAGTATAATGTGAAAACAATCAGGGAGGGTATAAAATGGGTGTCTATTGCAGACCATGGGCCTCCTGTGGAAATACCCTCGCAGTGGGCTCCCCAGCCGTGGAGGCTGGCATCCGATTCCACTACAATATCCAGATTTGGGCCAAACAGAGCTCTGTCGTTCCACGCGGAAAGGTTGCCAATCCACCACGCTTGAATGGAAGACGACAGAAGACCTATCACTCGGGCCAGCTGTCGGAGAGAAATCTGCAATAAAGTCAGGGTGCGTCGTAACTCCTTGCGAATCGTCCGCACCTTCGTTGGAGAGAGGCTGAGCGTCAAAGAGGTGGAGTCCACCATGAAACCGAGAAACTCCATGGTTTGGGACGGAGTAAGATAGGACTTCTCGCGGTTGAGTATGAAGCCCAAGGCGGAGATGAGCTGAATAGACATCTGTAGATGGGCCTGAAGGGTAGCACGGTCCTCAGCCATAATAAGAATGTTGTCCAGATAAATTATGAGTCTCACCGTCCGATAGCGGAGCCATGCAACCACTGGACGCATCCGTTTGGTGAAGCACCACGGACGGGCACGTGAAGCGCCAAATGGCCACCTGCCAGCAAAACCAGAGCAGATCCCTGGAGGAGGGTGCGACCGTGACGGTCAAGTACGCATCCTTGAGGTCCAACTTCGTCATCCAGTCACCTGGAAGAAGCATGTCCCTTAGCAAGTGGATGCCCTCCATTTTGAAGTGTCAATACCTGACGAAGGCATTCAGAGCCTTGAGATTGATGATGGGACGGAGGTGACCTCCTTTCTTCTCGACTAGGAAGATATTGCTGATCACCCCGCCATGATCGTGAGGAGCCGGCTCTACGGCCCCCTTGAGACATAAGGCCTGCAATACCGTGTCTATGAGACACTGTGACTCCTGAGACCAGATTATGGGATGAAGTGGAGAAACCACCAGCAGAGGCCCCACCAGCTCTATGTGAAAACCCTGAATTGTGGACAACACCCAGGGGTCGTTAATAATGGACGCCCAAACATGAGTAAAATGTTGGAGTCTGCCCCCGACATAATTGTCTGAAAAAAGGAGATGAGGTGGGAGACTTACCGAAAGGGTGCCTGAGGTTCGGATTCCCTCTATATGGTCTTCCTCGTCCAGTAGCGCCACGGGATGGGAAAAAGAATGGTTGGTGTCTTTGGTCTTGAGCTGGTGAACGGTAGGATGGGAAGGAGCCTCGACCCGAGCCCCGGGTCTGAAAGGAGGACCGGCCAGACAGACGGCCCCTTGCACTGCCTGGTGGAAACCCTACCGCTGAAACCCTACGCATGGAAAACTGCGCTTTATCCAGGGCGGTAAAAGTACCTAGAAACTTCCCAAGCTCTTTGATAAACGGGTCTCCAAAGAGAAACCCCTGAGCCTCTTTTCCTGACTCTGTTAGGGTCATATTAGTCAGCTTAGGCTCAATTTTTATTAAAATGGCCTTGCGTCGCTCGATAGCTAACAACGTATTTGCATTTCCTGCCATGCAAATGGCTCTTTGGGCCCAACCACTGAGTTTTTCCGGGCCAACCTGCTGACCCTCCGCTTTGGCAGATTCTGCCATGTCAAATATCTTTGCTAGGGGCCCCATGATGGCAGCTTGTCCTGGCAAGCTTGTAGAGCCAAGTCTAGGCCTCTCCGGGGGCTAAACCCAGATTTAGACAAAAATTGGACCATCTTGGGGTCCACAACAGGCGTTTCGCACACCTTGTTAGGGATAGCCGGACGCGGGCATTCGGCCCGGAACTTATTCCATGCCTCCTTACTAAGAGGCTTACGGACCATAGAATCCAAATAACTGGTCACATGAGGGGCCGGGAGCCATTCTGTGGACCTGGGGTGGTGGACGGAATCCGGATCAAACAACGGGTCACCCGTAGGGTCCGTAAGGGAAATGGCTTGACCGGGAGTCGTTGCCCACTCGGCCGCAGAAGGCTGTAGTGACCCAGGCACAAAAGACACTGATGCCCTTTGAGTAGGTGACATATCTATGTCCTCTTCCTCGGAATCGCGTGGAGATTCCATCAAAGCCTCCTCCTCAGACTCTCTAACGGAGTCAGAATCGGACTCGTGTTGAAATCGGGCCGACTTCCAATGCCGCGCACGTTCTGCCTGGCGCGGATAGGCTCGTTTGCGCTACCTCAGCCCGCTGTCATGGGATGGGACTAAGCCATCGTTATTATCACTTCTGGAGGCTGTTGGGGCTGGTAAAAAAGGTGGATTAGAGGCCAGACTAGAGGATGGGTTGGCAATCAAAACCTGGGAAATAGAGTGTGTTAACCCTGAGGACATGGAGCCCATGGCTGATATAATGGCATCAGAAATTGACCTTTGAAGGGCTAGAGGCTGCGTCTCAGAAGACACAGGCAACATCCCCCCTGATGTTGGTACCATCCCTTGCCCAGGTAAAGGTGAAGGGTTGTCTCTCTGATTGGGGGTATCTTGGGCAGGAATAGGTGTCCTATGAGAGGACATGATTGAGTGGCCAGCAGAAGAAAAAACGGGTCCCCTAAGCTAACAGTAGGGTTAGTCACCCCACTAGACATTCTGCCGGAACCGTGTACTCAGGGAGGAGGCAGCCCGCCGAATGAAAACAGCGGTGTGGCGCTCTGGAAAATGGCGCCGACGGGAGTAATGTGAAACAGCCAGGCAAGCTGGCGCCCGAGATCCCGCAAATAATTGCGAGATCTCGGGCGCGACGGCAATGAGGGAGAAGAGGGACGGCAAACACCCGGCAGAGAAGATCAAGCGGTAAGGGGGGAGTCGCAGCCGCAAACGGGAGGGGAAGGGAAATAAACAAGGCAGGAAGAATGCCTCTATCTGTCAAGCGAAAAAACACTTGCCACCAAGCCACAGAATCACCACATAGAGAGTACACAATAAAGTGATAAAGAGGCAGAACTGAGAGAGAACTCAACAGCTCACAGACCCTAAAGGACAAAAAATACAATATATATAAATATATCTATATAACAAAAAAGGCATGAAAAAACTCTGAAATGAAACCACAAACACCTGCAGGCAGGTGGATGAAATACTTAACTGAGTGGCAGCAGCAAAGAAAGAGGAAGAGGACTTGAGAGGAGTTCCCTTCATATTGGGACTAGGAGGAGGGGTTATCCGCCCATTGGTGGTTATGTTATTGTATTTTTTTTACTGCTGTGTGGTTCAGTAAAGAAAGGGTTAAGCAATAGGAGCCTCCGTGTCTCGAGATAAAATTACCATCCTTCTTCTCTCATTTTAGTGAATGTGCCCCCAAAGTCTGTCATCTGGGCAAAATGTATCTCAGCGTATAGAAGAAGCATGTCTACCAATCAATGATTTCTCCTCAAGGGGTAAACTACCCAAAAGTAGACTCTGAGAGCCTTTTTATAGGGCAATGGGGAAATGTTTATACCCTTTTGTGGAAAGACCCAGTGCCTAATCAGACCACACATTCCACAATAAAGAAATATCAGATGCTAATAATTATGTAATAGGTATTGAAGCAAAACATTAAATCTGATAGAGAAGTGTGCAATACAATATGCAAATCTTTATTAATATAAAATAAGAGCAAAATTAAAAACAATAGAAAAAGCATACATAGTGCATCCAAATCAGATGGAGAACTTGGTTAGCCCCCATACTCCTTCATCCCTCAAAAATAAAACACAGCCATATAGGGCAAGGAAGACCCCAGCATAGAAATCTACAAAATGATACCTTAACAAATAAAAAGATACCATGCACAAGAAGCATATTGTATCAATAAACAAACATATCACCCAATATAGCTGTGAGCAGGGATCCAATCAAAAAGAGGGGAGAGTGGACAAAGCCCCATGCTACCCCTGAGGAAGAAACTGCTGAGTGGCGATACACAAGGGCTTTGTCCTCCCCCTTCAACATTTTGGTTGGATACTAGCTCACAACTATATTAGGTGATAGCTTTGTTTTAGTGCAGTGCTGTGGCCTGCTGTAGAGGTAGTGTGTCCATGGAGGCTGTGGGCAATTTCCATTATTGTCTCTGGAAAAAACTTTCCAGAACTGCCACAGAGAGACCATATGTAAGGCAGTTGAAAGATAAAACTGAGCATGTGCAGTCATCTCAATGAGCCGGACAAAGAAATAAAAAACAAACAAACAGCAGGTGGCGCTATACAGATATGTTTTATTGTATAACTCATTGGCTATGCAGTATTTTTAAATTACATGCAATTACAAAAGCATTCAGATCCAGATGCTTGTTTGAAAAATGTTGAATATTATTCATGGGACAACCCCTTTAAATCCAGACCTGGTAGGTCAGATGAATGTTCAGTACGATATATAAAATATTCAAAATGTTATAATTTTCGAATCCATTTAAAGGGCATCTGTCAGCAGATTTGTACCTGTGAAACTGGCTGAGCTGTTGCATGTGCGCTTGGCAGCTAAGGACATTTGTTCTGATGCTCATATGTGCCCACATTGCTGAGAAAAATAATGATTTAATATATGCAAATTACCCTCTAGGAGCAACGGGGGTGTTACCGTTACACCTAGAGGCTATGCTCTTTCTGCAACTGCTGTTCCCTCTCCACGTTGATTGATAGGGCTGGGCAGTATAAATGTCATCACCTGGCCTTGTCAAATCAAGGTGGATAGGGAACAGCAGTTGCAGATAAAACTGAGCCTCTAGATGTAATGGTAATGCCCCCGTTGCTCCTAGAGGCTCATTTGCATATATCAAAACTTTACTTTTCTCAGCAATGTGGGAACATATGAACATGAGACCAGCACAGATGTCTTCAGCTGCCAAGTGCACATATAACAGGTCAGCCAGTTTCATAGATAGAAATCTGTTGACAAATGCCCTTTAATAGAATGTGTTGAACATCCTATTTCCCCATTTTGTTCCCAGTAGACAGTAAATTTGCAAACAATGATATTTTTTTTTTACAAAATAAAGTGACTATCATAAGAAGGACAATCAGAGAGGCTTCCATGATATGTGATGTTACACAGCCAAAGGTCAAACATAATGCTATAGAGCAATTATACAGTATTTGACAGAACAATTAATATGTTGATACAACCAGGACACAAATAACGTTATTAAAATAGATACAAGGTAAAGCATAAGAAATTGTTCTGAACAGGAGATATCATATTATTGTCAAGCGACCAAATTGAAGTAGAAAGCAAATGTTTCATGATGAAACACATGTAAAGTAAAAGGGGTGGTCCAGGATTAGAAAACTCACAGAAACAATACCACATCTGTCCAAGAGTTGTGCTTTGCAGCTCAGCCTAATTAAAGTGAATGGGGCTGAGCAGCAACACGGACAGAAGCTAGACAGGCTGGGAGTGATTCAATAAGGTCCTGGTAGGTTGTCATAGGTATGTGGAGCCATGCTGCCAGAGGGTGTGTAGGGG